>NW_006921898.1:332732-333900 GCF_000298275.1 Orycteropus afer afer | reverse complement strand
GGGATAGTTTGACTTCTTCTTTACCAATTTGGATGCCTTTGATTTCCTTTTCTTGTCTTATTGCCTTGTCTAGGACTTCCAGTACAATGTTGAATAGAAGTGGTGATAGAGGGCATCCTTGTCTGGTTCCTGTTCATAAGAGGAATGGTTTCAGTTTCTCTCCATTGAGAATAGTGTTGGCTGTTGGTTTTGCATAGATGCCTTTTATTATGTTGAGGAATGTCTCTTCAATTCCTGTTCTGCTGAGAGTGTTGATCAGGAATGGGTGTTGGATTTTATCAAATGTCTTTTCTGCATCCATTGATATGATCATGTGCTTTTTCTCCTTTGTTTTATTTATGTGGTGTATGACATCGATTGTTTTTCTAATGTTGAACCATCCTTGCATACCTGATAGGAACCCCACTTGGTCATAACGAACAATTTTCTTGATATGTTATTTGAGTCTATTAGCTAGGATTTTGTTGAAGATTTTTGCATCAATATTCATGAGGGATATCGGTCTGTAGTTTTCCTTTTGAGTGATGCCTTTCCCTGGTTTTGGTATCAAGGTTATGCTTTCTTCATAAAATGAATTTGGGAGGGTCCCATCCTTTTCTATGTTTGGGAATAGTTTGAGTATGATTGTGTCAGTTTTCCTCTGAATGGTTGTTAGAATATTCTGGTGAAACCATCTGGGCCAGGACCTTTTTTGTTGGTAATTTTTTTATGGCCTGTTCAATTTCTTCTTCTGTTATGGATCTGTTCAAGTTTTCCACATTAGTCTGTGTTAGTTTAGGTAAGAGGTATGTTTCTAGAAATCTGTCAATTTCTTCCAGATTTTCAAATTTGTTGGAGTAGAGTTCTTCATAATATCCTGACATTATCCTTTTCATTTCAGTTGGTTCTGTTGTGATATCACCCATTTCATTTCTTATTCATGTTATTTGTATTCTCTCCCTCTTCTCCTTTGTTAAATTTGCCAGTGGTTTGTCAATTTTATTAATCTTTTAAAAAAACCAGCTTCTGGTCTTGTTGATTTTTTCTATTGCTCTTCTATTTTCTGTTTCATTGATTTCTGCTTGAAACTTTATTATGTCCTTTCTTCTGGTGACTGTAGGCTTTTCTTGCTGTTCTTTTTCTTTGTTAGAGATGTTGCTTTAAAGTGTTGATTTTGGCTCTTTCTTCT
>NW_006921898.1:331418-331969 GCF_000298275.1 Orycteropus afer afer | reverse complement strand
CAGCATATTGATGGGTTTGTTTTCTTATCCAATCTGCAACTCTCTGTCTCCTGAGTGATGCATTTAATCCATTAACATTCTCTGTAATTATCAACGAGTATGAATTGGTTGCTATCATTTTGTTATGTGTTTTTTCATGGTGTCCCTGGTTTCTTTGTTCCATATTATATTCTGTGCTGAGCTCATTATGTTTATGAATCATGTTACTTCCTTTGTTGCTGCTGTTTTAGTATTAGCTGAATATTTGTGCTTGTCCTCTTTTCTATTGTGATGTGAAAGATTATCATTTTTCTTTGAGGTTACCCTGTGATTTATAATTTTCTCCCTGAGATGAGAACAGTCCACTCTATCTTGCAACTCTCTTAAATTCCTCACCATTTTAGAAGTTCTGTAACTACACAGTATTTTCCTCTTTTTGGTTTGTAGTTGTCCTCACTTTCAATTGATGTCTCTGGCTCCCTGTTTACAATCTTGTAAGCTTATTTTACTTTGGATATGTCCATAGCTGTGGTTTCTGGGTTATGTCATCTTGTGTATTAATGGTCGGTTGT
>NW_006921898.1:327806-330705 GCF_000298275.1 Orycteropus afer afer | reverse complement strand
TCCTTTGAAGATACTTAAATATAATTCTTTTAATTTTTTATCAGAGAGTTCCAATGCTGCTTCTTTCTCAGGGATGTGTTCTGGGTCTGTATCCTGCTCCCTTGTTTCTACCACTTTATCTTGCTTCTTTGTGGGGATTGTGATGGTCTGTTGTCTCCAAGACATTATGGCATTGTTGTATTTAGAGCTCTGTTAACTGTTTGTGAAGAGCAGTCAAGGGTGAGTCAGGCTTTGCTTGGTGGGTGTTTATCATTGTTGGCCCATTGGTGAAGAAGGAAGTGGTGGCTCTCACTCAGTAAATGAAGGTGCAGGAAGTGTGGGTGTAGTTGTGTTGTATGGGGACTGTTGCTGTCTTCCACTCAGTTAGACAAAAATAACATTTGAATAACCACCAAAAAAGTAAAAGCAATGGACAAAAAACATACCATGTAATCACATAGGAACAGTAACCAAAAAAAGGAAAACAAAGCCAAACCCTGCAATATCTGGGGAGAGGGAAATAAGAGAAAAAAGGTAGAGAAGGAGAATAATGAAGAAAAAAATGGGAAAAAATGCAAAAGAAAAACAAGGAATGGGGTAACATGAGAAAGAAAAAAGGCTGAAAACTAGAACTGGGAGGGGAAAAATAAAGAATAGTAAAAAGGACAAAAGTAATAGTAGTAGTAGTAGTAGTTTTAAATCAGACAAAAACAAACAAACTAAAAAACAGAAAACAGAAAAAAAAATCAGGGCAGGGTGGAGCATGGCACCCAGGTTCCATCTGAGAACACAGACTGGGAAGGAATTCCTGCCAGCCCAGAAAGTGGGTGGGAGTGAGGGATGGCCACACCTCTGTGCACCAGGAAGGTGTGGGGTATAAGAGTAACAAGGGGAATGTCACACCTTTCCGGTTGTCCATGTCTGGAATGTCCTTGCGGGTCCTGGAAAGTGGAGCCTGTTCTAAGTCCCTGGAATCTGGGACAATGCTGTCACTTTAAATATCCAAAATGGTCAAATCGCTTATAAACATTCAAAATGGCTGCACCCTCTGGACAGGCAAAAGTCCACAGCTCAGCCTGCCTTCCTCTTCGCTGCTTCCCCTTTTATTCCCTAGCCACCAGAGCAGTCCTCTGTGCAGCCTCTGGCTAGCAGGGCTGATTTTTAGGTTAATTCTTAGGTCCTACCACCACTTGGCAATATCCAATCCATCTGTGCCATCAGGATTGCTGCCAGACTGCAGCTCCATGTCTCCTTTTTTGGGGTTTTTATCCAAATTCTTCTGCTAGTTGGAGTTTAATCCACTCCTATAGCCTTCCCTTCAAGGTTCAGGGGTCCAGGATTATCATCTGTATCTATGTTAATTGGTACCCCTTCTCTTTGTTGAAGAGGGTCTGTGCAGTTTTTCCTGCCTATTCCGCCATCTTACCAGAATTCCATGAGTTTGGTTTTATACGCACACACATATGTATGTATGTATAAGGAGGTCTGGTGGCATAGTGCCTAGGTATTTGACTGGTAACCAGAAGGTTGCCAGTAGAAACCTACCAGCTGCTCCATGGAAGGAGATGGGGCAGTCCACTTCTGTAAAGATTTATCACCTCGGAAACCCAATGAGGGTCACTATGAGTTAGAATTGACTCATTGTCAGTGAGTTTGGTTTGGTATATATATGTATATGTTGTTGTCATTGTTATGTGCCATCGAGTTGGACCTGACTCATAGCGACTGCTCCTTGGGTTTCCGAGGCAGTATCACTATGGAAGTAGATTGCCTAACCTTCCTTCCAAGGAGTGGCTGGTGGGTTTGAACTGTTAGCCTTCTGGTTAGCAGTTAAGTGCCTTAGGCACTGTACTACCAGAGCTCCTTTGGTATATATATGTATATATATATAACCAAAAACCAAACCTACAAATATGAGTTGATTCTGACTCATAGCAAACCCCACAGGGTTTCCAAGGCTGTAAATCTTTACAGAAACAGACCGCCTCACCTTTCTTCCATGGAGCAACTGATGGGTTCAAACCACTGACCTTTTGGTTAACAGCCAAATGCCTTACCACAGCGTCACAGAGCTCCATATATATGTGTGTGTATATATATAACATACTTATATATAGTATATATAGTAGAAATAATAGAAGATATAAAAAGTTACCCAATAACATTGAAATGGACAACACTACTCACTTAAAGCACCAAACTGTCAAAAAGGATATTAGAAAATAACAAAAAACAAAAACCTCCAGATGTACATTATTTAAGAGTCTGACAAACACATTAAAAACCAAAGGATGTGGGAAAAACACACATTAAAAAAACAGGCATTTCTGCTAAAAAAAGAGAAAAGTTGTAGGTGTATTAACAATAGCAAAATACAAATCTGGCAAAATGCATTACTAGAGATAGGAACATGACTGCTGTTAATTGCCATTGAGTGGATTCTGACTCTTGGCAACCATATGTGTGATAAAAGGCTCAATTCTCTAGAAAGACAAAATAATTCTAAATTTATATCTATCTATAATCAAGTCTCAAAGTATAAAAAGCAAGAGAAATAGGTAAATTCATTATCCCAATAGGAGATCTTAACATAGTTCTTAAAATAACTGATGTCAAATAGATTAAAAAATAAGTTAAGATTTAGAAAATTTAAATAGCATAAATTAACAAGTGTGATCTAATGGACAAATACAGAATATTATACCCAACAAATTGAAAATACACATTTACAAAAACTGGCCACACATTAAGCCATAAGGCAAGCCCCAACCAAGTTCAAAGTTTTAATATCACAAAGACTACATTCTCTGATAACAGTGTAATTAAGTCAGAAATGGTTAGCAGATAAAAAATACATCTTGAAATTAAATCCACACTTCTAAACAAGTCATAATTCAAAGATTAAAAAAAAAAAAAAAAA
>NW_006921898.1:293764-327706 GCF_000298275.1 Orycteropus afer afer | reverse complement strand
AAAAAAAAAAAAAAAACCACAACGGCAATTAGAAAATATCAGGAGCTGAACAGTAGCAAAACTGTGACTTATAGATTCCAGCTGAAGCAGTAGTGAGAGGGAAATTTATAGATCAAACTGCCTACGTAAGAAAAGCTGAAAATAAAGTAAGCACCAAACTTAAGAAATTACAAGAACAGAATAAACTCAAAGAAAGAAATAAGCAATTAAGAAATTAATAAATCAGAAAACAAATATAGAGAGGATCAACAAAGCTGGAATTTTTTTTTTTTTTTTAAACCAAAAACCTTGGATAGGATTATTAAGAAAGAAAAGAGGGAGGAGGTACAAATAAACAATGCTGCAGTTGCTGTTAGGTGCCATCAAGTTGGCTCTGACTCATAGTGAACCTATCTATGTACAACAGAATGAAATACGGCCTGGTCTCATGCCATCCTCACAATCCTCGCTATACTGGAGCCCATTGTTGTAGCCGCCATGTCAACTCATCTCGTTGAGTGTCTTCCCCTTTTACTCTGAACCTCCACTTTACCACGATATCCTTCTCCAGGGAATGGTCTCTTTTGACCACATGACCAAAGTAGGTGAGACAAGTCTGGCCATTCTTCGTTCTAAGGAGCATTCTGGCCGCACTTCTAGGACAGATTTGTTCGTTCTGGCAGTCCGTGGTATTTTCAGTATTCTTTGCCAACACCAAAATTCAAAGGGATAAACTCTTCTTCAGTCTTCCTTATTCATTGTCCAGCATTCACATGCATAAGAGGCAATTGAAAATACTATGGCTTAAGTTAGGCACACCTTAGTCTTCAAAGAGACATTTTTGGTCTTCAATGCTTTAAAGAGGTGTTTTGTAGCAGATCTGCCCAGTGCAATACAACATCTGATTTCTTGACTGCTGCTTCCAGGGGTGTTGATTGTGGATCCAAGTAAAATGAAATTTTTCACAACTTCAATCTTTTCTCCACTTATCATGGTGTTGCTTATTGGCCCAGTTGTGAGGATTTTTATTTTCTTTATGTTGAGGTACAATCCATACTGCACACTGTATTCTTTGATCTTCATCAGTAAGTGTTTCAAGTCATCTTCACTTTCAGCAAGCAAGGTGTGTTATCTGCATATTGCAGGTTGTTAATGAGTCTTTCTCCAGTCCTGATGCCATGTTCTTCTTCATACAGCCCAACCTCCTGGATTATTTGCTCAGCATGCAGATTGCATAAGTATGGTGAAAGGATGCAACCCTTACACACTCCCTTCCTGATTTTAAACCATGTTCATCCCCTTGTTCTGTTTTAACGACAGCCTCCTGGTCTATGTACAGGTTCCTCATGAGCACAATTAAGTGTTCTGGAATTCCCATTCTTCTCAACATTACCCATAATTTGTTATGATCCACACACTCAAATGCTTTTGCATAGTCAATGAAACACAGATAAACATCTTTCTGGTATTCTTTGCTTGCAGCCAAGATCCATATAACATCAGCAATAATATCCCTCATTCCACATCCTCATATGAATCCAGCTTTCATTTCTGGAAGTTCTGTGTCAATATACTGCTGCAACTGTTTTTGAATTACCTTCAGTGAAATTTTACTTGCATGTGATATTAATGAAACTGTTTGATAATTTCCACATTCTGTGGGATCACCTTTATTTTGGAATGGGTACAAATACGGATCTCTTCCTGTCCATTGGCCAGGCCTCTGTCTTCCAAATTACTTGGCATAGACAAGTAAGTGCCTCCAGTGTTGGCATCTGTTTATTGAAACATCTCAATGGGTATTCCACCAATTCCTGGAGCCTTGTTTTTTTGCCAATTCCTTCAGTGCAACTTTGACTTCTTCCTTCAATACCATTGGTTCTTGATCATATGCCACCTCCTGAAATAGTTGAAGATTGACCAATTCTTTTTTTAAAATACATTTTATTGAAATATAATTTATGTACAGTGAAATACACAAAACTCAAGTGACATGGGTCAATGCATTTCTTAATTTTTTTGGAGTGTTCCCTCCCCTCCCCTCTCACCCCTGGTAACCAACAAAGAAAGTTTCCTTCCATATATAAACCTTTCTTTGACTTTTTACAATAATGGACTAATACTATATTTGTCCTTCTGTGATTGACTTATTTCATTCAGCATAATGTCTTCTAAGTTCATCCATGTTATGCAGTGTTTTGCAGATTCTACATTATTCTTTAGTGTTGCATAGTATTTCATTGTGTGTATATACCATAGTTTGCTTATCCATTCTTCTGTTGATGGGTACGTAGACTGTTTCCATCTTTTTGCTATTGTAAATAGTGCTACAATGAACATGGGTGTGCATATATCTGTTCTTGTTCTGGGTCTCACTTCTTTAGGATACATACCGAGTAATGGAATGGCTGGGTCAAATGGTATTTCTAATTCCAACTTTTGAAGGAATCGCCATATTGCTTTCCACAGTGGTTGTACCATTTTACAGTCCCACCAGCAGTGTATGAGAGTCCCAATCTCTCCATATCCTCGCCAACATTTGTTATTTTCTGTCTTGTTGAACTTTGCTACTAATGCTGGATCAAGATGGGATCTCACTGTTGTTTTGATTTGCATCTCTGTAATGGCTAATGATCATGAGCATTTCTTCATGCATTTGTTGGCCACCTGAATATCATCTTTGGTGAAGTATCTATTCATGTCATCTGCCCATTTTTTAATTGGATTGTTAATCTTTTTGTTGTTGAGGTTTTGGAGTCTTCTATAAATTTCAGAGCTCTGGTAGCGTAGTGCCTAAGGCATTTGACTGCTAACCAGAAGGCTGGCAGTACAAACCCACCAACCACTCCTTGGAAGGAAGGTTGGGCAATCTACTTCCGTAGTGATACTGCCTTGGAAACCCAAGGAGGGGTCGCTATAAGTCGGGTCCAACTTGATGGCACATAACAACAACAACATAAATTTCAGAGACAAGACCCTTGTCATATATGCAATTATTGACAAGTATGAATTTGTTGCTGTAATTTTGTTATATGCTTTCTCATGGTGTTCCTGATTTCTTTGTTCCATATAATTTTCTGTGCTGAGCTTGTTTTGTTTATGAATTGTGTCATCACATCCTTCATTGCTATTGTTTTAGTATTTGCTAAATATTCGTGCTGGTCCTCTTTTTTATTGTGATGTGAAGGTTTATCATTTTTCTTTGAGGTTACCTTGTGATTTATAGTTTTCTTCCCAAGTTCAGAACAGTTCATTCTATCTTGCAGTTGTCTTTACTTCCGCATCATTTACACAATTTTTTCTCTTTTTTTGGTTTGTAGTTGTCTTCATTTGTCAATTGAAGTCTCTGGTTCCCTGTTTACAATCTTGTAGGCTTATTTACTTTGGATACTTCCATAACTGGGTTGGTTTATAGGTTATGTCATCAGGCATGCTAGTGGTTGGTTGTTGTTTGCTGTTGTTGGTTCTCTGTCCAAAGGACTCCCTCTTGCATCTCTTGGAAGGTTGGTTTGGTTTTAACAAATTCCCTTAATTTCTGCTTATTTGGAAATGTCCTAATTTCACCATAATATTTCAGGGACAGTTTTGCTGGGTATATAATTATTGGTTGGAAAATGATCTCTTTCAGGGTTTTATATATACCACCCCATTGTCTTCTTGCCTGCATGGTTTCTGCCGAGAAATCTGAGCTTAGTCTTATTGGTTGCCTCTTGTAGGTAACTTTTTGTTTTTCCCGTGCTACTTTCAAGATTCTTTCTTTGTCTTTGGTTTTGGTGAGTTTGATAATGATATAGCTTGGTGAATTTTTTTGGGGGGGGTCTCTCCTGTTTGGGGTTCACTGGAATACTTGAATGGATGTATTCTCATCTTTCATCATACCAGAGAAATTCTCTTCCAACAAATCTTTGACAACTTTTTTCCTGTGGTTTTATTTGTCTTTTCCTGTTCTAGAATTCTGATTACACGTAGGTTATTCTTTTTGATGGTATCCCACAAGAACCTTAGGCTTTCTTCATTTTGTTTTGATCTTTTTTCTGATTAATCCCTTTGCAAAGAAGTTCAGGTATTCGTCTTCAATTTCATTAATTTTGTCTTCCATTGATTCAATTCTATCCTTTGCCCATTCAATGTCTTATCTATTTCTGAAAATTTAGTATTAATCTTCTGGATTTCTGTGTGTAGATTTTGTCTCATTTCTAATTTTTCATTTATTTTGCCATTTTGTTCTTGTATTGTCTTCAAAATTGTTCTAGGGTTTTCTCTGTGTTTTCCTCAATTTTATCAGTGTTTTCCTTGATCTCTCAATCCATCGAAAGTACCTAAATATAATTCTTTTGAATTCCTTATCAGGGATTCCAATGCTGCTTCTTCCTCAGGGATGTGTTTTGGGCCTGTATCCTGGTCCCTTGTTTCTCCTGGTTTATCTTGCTTCTTTGTGTGGACTGTGATGGTCTGTTGTCTCTGAAACATTGTGACATTTTTGTGTTTATATTTAATTGGTAGGAGCTCTGGTAGCATAGTGCCTAAAGCATCTGACTGCTAACCAGAAGCTGGCACTTCAAACCCACCAGCCACTCCTCAGAAGGAAGGTTGGGCAATCTACTTCCATAGTGATACCACCTCAGAAACTCAAGGAGGGGTCACCAAGAGTTGAATCTGATGCGACAGTAGTGAGTTTTTTTATTTTGTTTTTAAATTTTAATTTAATTGGTGATTGTTATGTTGGAGCAACTTGCCCATGATTTTTGTTTTCTTTTCTTTGTTTGGATGCTACCTATGCAAGCAGGGTACTGTGCTCCTCTATTTGCTACTTGGCAGCACTTATACACTCATCATCTGTCTCCTTTCCCATTGTCAGCCTCCCGAATGTTCCTGCCATCCTTGGCAAATGGAGCCTATTCTTTGGTACTGCTTTCATTCAGGTTTTTCTACTAGTTGATGTCTAATCCACTTCTGTAAACTTCCTTTCAAAGCTCAGGGCTCCAGGATTATCTTCTGTATCTGTCAATTGATTTCTCTTTTCTTTTTTGAAGAGGGTCTGTGTAACTGGTCTGTCTATTCTGCCAACTTACCAGAAGTCCCCTCAACCAATTCTTTTTGGTACAGTGACTCTGTGTATTCCTTCCATCTTCTTTTGGTGCTTTCTGCATCATTCAATATTTTGCCCATAGAATCTTTCAATATTGCTATTTGAGGTTTGAGTTTTTTCTTTAGTTCTTTCAGCTTGGGAAATGTTGAGCATGTTCTTCCTTTCTGTTTTTCTAACTCTGGGTCCTTGCATATTTCATTATAATATTTTACTTTGTCTTCTTGAGCTGCTTTTTGAAATCTGCTCAGCTCTTTCACCTTGTCATTTCTTCCATTCGCTTTAGTTATTCTCTGTTCAAGAACAACTTTCAGAGTCTCTTCTGACATCTATTTTGTCTTCTTTCACTCTTTCTTGTCTTTTTAATGACCTTTCACTTTCTTCATGCGTGATGTTCTTGATGTCAGCCCATGACTTGTCTGGTTTTCAGTTATTGGTGTTCAGTACATCAAATCTTTTCTTCAGATGGTCTCTAAATTCAAGTGGGATATAATTAAGGTCATATTTTGTCTCTCGTGGACTTGTTTTAATTGTCTTCTGCTTCATCTTGAACTTGCATATGAGCAACTGATGGTGTGCTCCACAGTTAGCTCCTGGGCTTGTTTTGATGGAAGATACTGAGTTTCTCCATCACCTCTTTCCACAGATATAGTTGGTCTGATTCTTTAAAACAATTTTTTTTTTTAACAGATTTTTTTTTTAAATTGTGATTTGGGTGAGGTGTTGGTCTGAGTCTTGTATGTTCCATCTGGTGGGGTCCACATGTATAGCTGCTGTTTATGTTGCAAATAAGTAATATCAAGAGTAAAAAGGAGAACACAAATACAGATGTAATAAAGATAAAGATATAGAAAATGTTACACCAACAAATTTGAAAAGAGAGAAAAACAGATGCATTCCTAGAAAAAATTTACCAACAGCGATCCAAGAAGAAACTGAAAACTTGAATAGTCCTATACAATTTAACAACTGAAACAGTAAATACAAATCTTCCTACAAAAGAAATAACCAGCCCAGATAGTTTTACATGTAAGTGCTACCAAATATCCAAGAAAAGTTTCTAATCTTACACAAATCTTTCAGAGAATTGAAAAAGAAAAGGGGAATACACCATAATACATTCTATAAAACTAACATAATCTTAGCAGAAATATAAGGTAAGTATAAGAAAGGAAAATTACAAGCCATCTCACTCATCAATACCCCAACCAAACCAAATTCATCACTGTCCAGACTATTCGGACTCACAGCAACCCTAGAGGACTGAGTAGAACTTCCCCATAAAGCATCCCAAGGCTGGAATCTTTACTGAAGTAGACTGGCCCATCTTTCTCCTGCAGAGTAGATGGTGGGTTTGAATCACAGACCTTTTGGGTAGTAGTTGAGTACTTTAACAACTGTGCCACCAGAGTTCTTTCACTCATGAATACAGAAGTCAAAATCTAATACAAAATATTAGTAAAACACTGCTAGATAGGTAGAGACAAGTATTGATTTGGGTGAAGGGAAGGGCAATGTACCAAAATTGAGCAATCAACATGGTGGCATTGAGGAGGAGGAAGACATAGAGAGAGGTACATGGGAGGTACAGAAAACAAAGATGAACCCTTTTGCATGTATAGTACTGCATTGTCAGTGATGAATGGCAAGCATTGATCTACGGGTGGATAGATGGGTGGTTTTAAAGAAAGCAAAGAAAAAAAATTAGTGAAATGGATCCAGTAATGCACAAAAAATACAACATCTCATGACCAAGTAGGGTATATTCTATGACTAAAACTGGCTCAACATTAAAAATTCTACTAATAAAATTTACCACATTAATTATTAAAGGAGAAAAACCATATGATTATATCAGTGGATGAAGGAAAACATGATGAAATACCATATTGGTTTACGATAAAAACTCTTAGTAAACTATCAGCAAGCTTTCTAGATATGAAATCAATATAGTAAAATCAATGGCATTACTAAATAATAGTAGCAACAGCAAAAAAAAAAAGTTAGAAACCATTTATAACAGCACCAAAATTATAAAGCAACAAAAATATACAATCCCACTGTAGAGAAAACCAAACTTTATTGAAGGATATTTAAAAACAGAAAGATATGAGATGCTTAGAGATGAAACCAAAACATCAATACCATTGCCATCAAGTGGATTATAACTCAGTCATCCTTTAGGACAGAAGAACTGCCCTATAGGGTTTCCAAGGCTGTAAATCTTTATGGAAGCAGACTGTCTCATCTTTCTATCGAGGAATGACTGGTGGGTTCGAACTGCTGATCTTTTGGTTAGCAGCTGAATGCTTTAACCACGATGCCACCAGAGCTCCTTGCTTACAGAAGGAAGACTCAATATTATAAAAATTTCATGTCTTTAGAGAGTCTTTAGAGTCAGTGCAATTCTAATTAAACTCTCAATAGATTTTTTTAAATATATTATAAAAAATATAGACACACAGAGTTTATCAGTGTTCTCACAAACAAGTCCCATAGGTATTTCTGTGGAATTAGGCAAACTGACTCTGAAATTTATGTGGAAGAACAATGGTCCAATCATAATCAAGACAGTCCTGACGAGAACAAAAACAAAGTAGGAGAATTTCCCTAATTGGATATCAAGGCTTCTGAAGTTAAAATTACAAAGGGAATAACAAACTAGCATAGCAATAAACATAGAGATCAATGGACAGAATAAAGATCCCATCAAAAGGTTCTCACTTTATACCAACACTTGATTTATGACACAGGTCCATGACATAGGTCAGTGGGACAAAAGGCTAGACTGTTCCATAAATGGTGCTGGGACATTAAAAATCATAAAGGAAAGCTAGTCAAATTTTACTACATTAAATAAAGATATTCTTATTATCAAAAGATACTATAAAAGTAAAACAATTCAAAGGAAAAAATATTTACAATACATATAGCTGAGGAAGGATTAGTATTGAGAAAACTCACAGAACTTCTACAAATCAATAAAAGGCAAACAACCCAGGAGAAATAAAGGCAAAGACACAAACGAGAATTTAATAGAAGCAGAAATACAAAGGTCTCTAAACATATTAAATGAATGCTAATTTTCACTATGTAATCGGAATCTTCAAATTCAAAGTTAATTCACAAAGTAAGCCATTATAGAACTGCTGGGTTAGCAAAATTTAAAGTGATAATACTACATGTTGATGAAGATAATGGGTCATGGTGGAAGCATAGACTTATGTAACTACTTTAAACACAGTTTGGTGTTTACTACTAAAGTTGAATATGTACATGCCCTATAACTTACAGTGCCATTCTTATGTTCAAACCTTAGAGAAATGCTGACATATGTGTGTCAGATAATATGTAAAAGAATGCTTATAGCAGTTTTCTCTGGTGGCGCAGTGTCTAAGGCATTTGACTGCTAACCAGAAGGCTGGTAGTTCAAACCCACCAGCCATTCCTTGGAAGGAAGACAGGACAACCTACTTCCGTAGAGACATCACCTTGGAAACCCAAGAAGGGGTTGCTATGAGTCAGATCTGAGTCGACGGCAGGGACTTTTTTTTTTTTTTTTTTTAAATAATTGTACAATAACAATTAAAGGTGGTATGGATAAATAAACTGAGTTCTGTATTAAAAATTTCATTCTATATAATGGAGTACCATACAGCAGTGAAACAGAAATTCCATGCATCAATAAAGCTCAATTCTCAAAAGGTTTTGAAAAAGAAAAGCAAGATAGAAAGGAAAATTAAGTAAAATACATTATTTATGGACATATACAGAGGGAACATATTTATAAAGAAGAGCAAGGAAATGAATAATATAAAATTCAGGAGTGAGGTTAGCTGGGGGAGGTATGGTAGATATAGGAAGAGGGATGATATGATCAGAGAGGGGCACTCTGAGTATTCTAACGAATTAGTAATGTTCTGGGAGCTCTGGTAGTGTAGTGCCTAAGGCACTTGACTGCTAACCAGAAGGCTGGCAGTTCAAGTCCAACAGCCACTCCTCAGAAGGAAGGTTGAGCAATCTACTTCCATACTGATACTGCCTCGGAAACTCAAGGAGGGGTCACTATGAGTTGGGTCTGACTTGATGGCACATAACAACAACAACAGTAATGTTCTATTGCTTAAACTGAGGAGTAGGTACATGTATGTTCACTATATTCTTTAAAATGTATACACACATTGAATATACCTTTTTATATGTATGATTTATTTCATGGGAATAAAGCATACAGTTTGCTGAATATAATAGGGAATAGATAATAGGCCAACAGGAAAAAAAAAATCCTTTATATACTTTGATTATCAGAGTGATATGTGGAGGCAGGATTCAGCCAGGCTTTGACACAGAGCTCACTTAGAGGTGAACAGATGATAAACATGGCCTCACGTGAGATGCTATAAAAAGCCCTTAATATTATGAACTATTTCTCTCTGTTTCACAAGGAAAAATTTCAATTACTTAGTTAAGCAAACAGAAGAGCTAAAGACTAGGTTCTATGTGAGGATGCAACACCAAATGCTGGAACTAATTAAATAATACAAATATACTTCAGATGGTTAAGCCTGACAATGAAGTCTATGTATACCCAAAAAATAGAATTCTTGTTTCAGAAGAACTGACACCCGCTTCAAGATCCTATTCATGGAACTGAATTCTTTTGCAAAATAGTATAAATGCTTACCTGTGCTTGACCATCTTTTGATCGTGGCAAAAATGGCTAAAGAATCTTGCATAGAATAAATGCATGACAGCATGCTCCTTTCCTCCAATATACAAATCCACAGGCATCCAGAAATCTGCTAAGGCTTTGTTAAAGGGGCTGGAAGAAAGAGAAATGGTCATTTAAAAAATCCTGCTTTACTGCAACCACATAAATTAAATAGATCTATTAATTTGCATATGCCTTGAAACAAATCATATTAGGGAAGAACAGGGATTTTCTTTCTAAAATATAATAAGTTAAAAGCTTCTATCATAAAGGAAAAATAGATTAGTATTAATTTATGAAATTTATAAAAATTGTTATAGAAGACATTACTGATATATTTCAACAACTGCAATTTTCACATAAAATGAAGATAAGAGGGAAGCATATTAGCAAAAAAAAAAAAGGTATCTTCATACAGACCTCCTCACTCCCCAAGGTAACACCCTCACTCTATACTGTCCAATTGGGTAGGATTTGTGTTACAAGATTTCAAAGATTTGTGGATTCTCTCCCCACAATTCAAGGCATTTTGTCCCCCAGCATGGTACAATGCATATCTGAATACCAAAATCCATTGCCATTGAGTCAATTCCGGCTTATAGCAACCCTATAGGACAGAGTAGAATTGCCCCATAGGGTTTCCAAGGCTGTCGATCTTTATGGAAGCTGACTGTCTCATTTTTCTCTTGTGGAGCAAGTTCCAACTGCTGACCTTTTGGTCAGCAGCCAGGTGCTTTAACCACTGTGCCACCATGGCTCTTCATATTTGAATGTTGTTGTTATGTGCTGTCGAGTCAGCCCCGACTCATAGTGACCCCTCCTTGGATTTCTGAGGCAATACCACTACAGAAATAGATTGCCCCATCTTCCTTCCGAGGAGTGGCTGGTGGGTTTGAACTGCCAGCCTTCTGGTTAGCAGTCAAGTGCCTTAGGCAGTATGCTACCAAAGCTCCCTTATATTTGAATATCTAAATTAATTAAATTTTTATTATGAGAGTTGAGATTTTTGAGTTCTTACCAATAGAGGGCAATGTAGCCCTTATAATAGAGGCTAACATACAGCCGCTAAAGTTCATTTTAAAACAAATGATCAATCCTACTTTAAAAGTGGCCTTAAAATAGAGTCAGCAACAGCCTCTGTACAGCCTACTGGCTGCAATGAAGTATATTAAGGATAAACTGTCATGAATTACCCCAACAACTCTCACTCACTTTATATATGCATTTTAGCCAACCAAAGAAAAAAAAGCTCACTGCTGTGGAGTTGACTTCGACTCATAGCGACCCCTCCTTGGGTTTCTGAGGCAATATCATTATGGAAGTGGATTGCCCCATCTTCCTTCAGAGATCATAAAAGGCTTCCTCCTCGTCTCCAGTCCCAACAGAAGTTGGGGAGGAGGCAAGGAAACTCCACTTCCTTCTATTTTCTGGCTGGGGTTGCAGGGGGTCTGTAAATACGTATGTATGAGAGAGAGTGTATGTGTAAGAAAGAGTGTATATGTGTGTGTGTGTATGTGTGTGTGTGAGTGTACGTGTAAGTGCTTGCATGTGTATGCATGAGAGTATGTGTGAATGTGTATGTGAATGTATGTGTATGTGTGTGTGTGTGTGGGAACATCACTGATTGAGACAGACCTCCCCATTCACCAAGGTAACACCCTCACTTTATGCTGTCCAATTGGGTAGATAAACCTTGGCCCTTGGAGGATTTGTATTCCAAGATTTCAAAGATTTATGGATTCTTTCCCCACAACTCCAGGCATTTTGTCCCCCAGCATGGAGTTATCTGATTGCAGCTCTAAGGCTGGAAGGAAGCAAGAGCCTATCTGTCAGCAAAGGGCACAGGCCTGGCCAGCTACCAATATGCATCTTAGCGCAGCTTGGTTTCCTCTCCTCCTGTCACCATGTCAGATTTCTGGTAAAATAAAAAGAAAATTTTTTGCTTGGTGGAAAATAATTTCCCAAAGGAATCCAACTGCTAATGCAGGTGACAGAAAAGAGAGGGAAGTCAAGGATGGTGCTCTTCTAGGAAACAAACTGGGGATAAATTAAGGAGTAAAACACGGAAAGTAGCTGTAGTTTGGATTTGTGATCTTTCCAGAAACTGTTCTAGTGAGAACGCAAGCCAGCGCTTAGGTGACCAACCTAAAAGGACTGCATTTTATGAGGGAAGTGATGTGCTCCATGATGTCTACATGTTAGGAACTGTGAAAGTCTCAGGATGTCTCTCTCTCACCAGTCAGGGGGAGCCCATCATGGTCATTTAGTCTCTCATTTGTCAGAGGCTTCCTTTGAGGTAGTCTGAGGTGGCAAGGAGCTTGACTGCCCAAAGTATTCTAAGCCAGATGTCACTGAAAGGAATGCACCCACACCCACAACCCCTTCTGGAAGAAGATGCAGGAGAGGAGCCCTTCTGCAGGTTAGACACAACACTCGGGTGCTTCCCTTTTGTTTTCATGGGGTACTGTTTACTCAGGATCGCACTCATTTCTGGAGGGCCCAAACTCAAATTATGGGACCATAATACTGCAGGGCAGGATTCCTCCAGGGAGAGGGTGGGGCACCTATCTTACTGGAAATATATTACCTTACAATCAATGAAGAATAAGGGGGGCATTCTTACATGTGGACTACAGGGATTCAGAATAGTATTTCTACCATGGACATGGGCAGCCTGCAAGGTCCTTTCAAGCACAGTGTTTTGTGGTTTTTCCTGAGCTCTGGGACATTCTTCTTCTGTTCTCATTCTCTACCTGAATACCTACTGCTCTCTTTTCCTTAATTTTTTTTTTTTTTTTTGGTGGGGGGGCTGTTTCAAAGAAGCACATGCACATAGCTAAATGAAAACAGTGCTAAGAGACTTATAACGAAGAACAGTGGTCTCCAGCCCCATTCCTTCCTATTCCCCAGTCTCGTCTCTTAGAAACCACCACTTTCAATTCTTTTACTTGTTTCTCTTGGTAATTTTAAAATAACATGTTTAGACTATTGATTTATCAATTTTAGAAGTATCTATTGACTATGTGTGGTAAGAGATAACACTTCTTAGCTCTCCCACACTCTATCTCCTACCCTCTTACGTCATTATTTTCAGTTAAATAAATAACATTACATCTTTATGACCACATAAATGCAGTTCACTGCAGGGCCAACAAGGGTATTATGGCAGCATTTCTTTTCTTGTTTGTCATTTTTTGTACACTTCAGGTTTACTTGGCTGTGAATAATCTTAATAATCTACTACGCTCCCTTCAAAAGAACCTGTTTCAGCTAGTACTGCTGCCCAACAGCTTCCAGCTGCTGTCTTTGGCTGTGCCGCAGTGTCCATGCCTGGCCATGCTCTCACCTGTTCTGACACTGACTGAGCACCAGAGTCCGGTGACTAGAGCAGAGCCATTTGTGCCTGACTCTCTAATGGATAAGCTGTGCTCGGGGATTCCTCAGGGGACTTTCTCAGAGCTGCACTGCCATCTGAGGCTTTTCCTACCCTTCCTCCTTCCTTTCCCCTCACCTTTCATAGGTGCTGGACCTGCATCATGGCCTGACAGCTCTTCCCACCTACTCCTGCTCAACAAAAGCGACCAACCAGTTGTCTTGAGCCGATTCTGACTTATGGCAACCCTCCGTGCATCAGGACAGAGCTGTGTTCCATAGGGTTTTCAATGGCTGAATTTTAGGAACTAGATTGCCAGCCCTTTCTTCTGAGGTGCCTGTGGGTGGACTCCTACCTGCAACCTTTCAGCTGTAGCATAGTGCATTAAGCATTTGCACAACCCAGAGACTCCTAGTCCCTCTCTCCTTTATCGTTCTTCCCAGGCATCTCCCCCAATAAACTTCTTATACATCTAATTCCATCGTGTTGCCTGCTTTTTGGAGGACTCAAACTGACACAAAAGTACTCAGCCAGGAGTCTTACCTCTGAGTGTTCTGAGGGTCAGTGTATCTCAAGTAGTACCAAGCAGAATCAACAAAGGTATCCATGGTGTCTGTCTCTCTCTTGGCTGTACCCTTGCACCTAAGAAATAAATGAAGTTCATTGATTGTCTTCTTTTTAAACTTGAATTCAGTTTTCCACTAGCTTTTGAGAAAGTTATGACAATGAGGGTGAATTTAAAATATCATAAGCAAAATGCCACGTCATGAAAATACAATCCAATGAACCCCCCTCTTTTGTATTTTGTACAGTACTATATATATATATATATATATATATATATATTAATTAGGATTTGGGTGAATATTTACAGAGTAAATTCACTTTTCATACAGCAGTTCACATATACTTTGTCTCATGTCATTGACCAAAATTTACAATGCAGCAGCTCCCCTCCCACTTCCTCCCCATAGTTACCTCCTCCCAGTGTCCATCCCTTCATACTCTTCTGCACCCGGAGCTATCTCCCTGTGCATAAGCAGCCCTTCCTTCTCCCATGATTGTTCTCTCCAGGGCGTGTGTCTACTTGAGGTAAATGTTTAACTCACATGCCTGTACTTTGTTTGGCTGGAAACCACAGTTGTGGGTTCAATTCCAGACCTGAAGGGCAGCTAGGGGCCATAGTCTCAGTGGTTTCACCAGGCTCTACTGGACCAGCAAACCTGGTCCCCACCTTCTTTTTTTTTTTTTTGCCTCCAAATGATTTTGAGTTTTATTCCACATTGTTCTCCCTCTTTATGCAGGATCTCCTACATCCCTTCCAAGTGGATGGCAGTGGTAGCTGGGCACCATCTAGTTCTTCTGGTCTCATAGTTGTATAGGTTGCAGATCAGATGGTGTACCAGTCGCTAGGACTGATTGTTTCCATTAATTTTGGTTTTCTTCTTTCTTCTTGACGAGGAGAGACCCGTTGTTGCATCTAGATGGCAGCTTCCTAGCTTTTAAGGTCCCAGTCGCTACTCGCCAAAGTAGTAGGTGGAATAATGTTTTGTATAGTATGTTATGCCAATTGAGCTTGATGTCCCCTGCGACTATGGTCCCAAGTCCGCAGGATCAACTACTCGGTCCCTCTGGGTAGCTGGCTGTGACCAAGCAATGACCATAACCTTGCCCCTTGTCAGCTCTACTATACACCTGGGAATTCTGATCATTCACATGAACTTATAGGCCCATTGTCTGCCAACCCTATATATGATCTTGGATACACTCTCCATTTAGACATACCTAATTGTTTAGCTTGTTCACCTATCTATCTGTCCCTATACCCATGTTTGCTTTCACTGAAAACTCAGTACTGTATATGCAAAAGGGTTCATATTTGTTGTCTGTACTGCCCACAGTACAAGACATTTTAAAGAAATTTACTAAATAAAAATTTTAATCTTTGGCAGTTACAAGCCTTCGTCTCTACTTCTCCCAATTAAACTGGACAGAAAATCTAACCTAAAAGGACAAGACAAGATTAAGCGTCTCTTTTGCGCATTAACCTCTATTTCAGGCATGTCAAGATCGCCTTCAGCCAATGCCTATTTTATGATGCTTATGAAGCAAATCAATTTATGAAGAGAACTTGAAAACCAACTGTATTTAGATGTGCTAAAGAAAACGAACTTGGGTTTTGCACCCTCTGCTCTACTGAGAAAGGAGCTCTGGTGGTGCACTGGTTAAGGTACTTGGCTCCTAACCAAAAGGTCAGTGGTTTGAACCCAGCAGCTGTTCTGCGGAAGAAAGGTGAGGCAGTCTGCTTCCATAAAGATTTACAGCCTTGGAAACCCAATGGGGGGGTTGCCATGAGTCAGAATCCACTCAATGGCAATGAGTTTGGTTGTTTGGAAATCTATTGAGAGGCATACAGAAGGCCATTGGAGTGACCGTAGGGAGATGATCATCTTGAAGATCCTAAGGGCAGTGGTGTGTCAAAGCCAGCCCATACCAGTTTACAAGAATCAATGGTATGCCTCTCTTCCCAACTCTGTAATAAGTGGCTACAAGTTGGTAGTCTGCAATTAGCCCTGGTGGGAATACTTAACACCACACAAATTGGCAAACTCTACAAATCGGTATTCCTCTCCTCCCAGCTCCCAGTGGGCTGGTTACTAAACATTTACCAACACACCACTGCCTAAAGGTAGCTTCCCCTCAGGAGGGCAGAGATAGCTCTACAGTCTAAGAAAGAATTAAATGAGATCCTTAGGGTATGAAAGGCTGAAAAGAAGAAACAATCCCCATTCTAGGGAAGGAGATAACTGGAGAAGAACCAGAATCCCAAAGGATTTAAGCACGGAACCTTCTGAAGCACGTTCCTAAGATGGCACGTTCCTAAAAGAGCTGGAACTGGGTGCCCAAAGTCACAAAACCTAGGAATCCAAGATGGGGTACCCTTAGTTAAGCCTCGCACAAAGAAGAGGCTTGGCTCCCTTGAAGACTCCTCAAAGCCTTAACAGTGGGCCAGCATCTTGTGTCTGATGAGCAGAGCTAACTAATATTTAAAAAGGACCCTCTGTGGCTGTGGGAAACCACAGCAGAAGTAGACTGTTCAGACTCGAGACTCTCCTTTCTGAGGCATGGAAGCAGGACCAACCTCCTCTCCAAATACCTCACTTTTGGCAATGTAAATTCTTGGGAGTTCTTGGAGAACTGGGGATGGGAGCATGAGGAGCCCCAAGAAGAACTGTTGAACTTTCCACTCCTTTAGCATGCGAGGGCTTGAGTTCATTTTAACTTAAAAAAACAGAAGGGGTTGCATTTATATGTTTCTGTGAAGCAGTTCATACTGGCTTGATAAATAATAGCACAGGGAACAGCCATCCCAGCCCCGCCTGCCCATTTAATGGAAGGAGCTGATCAGAAAGCACAGAAGCCCCAGATTTCCCTGCCCCTCCAAGCCTCTTGCCTTTTAGTTAAGGGCCCCCCCGCCTGGAGCAGTGGTGGTCCCTGGAGGCAGGCACTTGTTGGAGAAAGCCTTGAGGGAATCCTGCTTATTATCATCCAGGGCTGCTTTAGATGAATGTTCCCAACAGTGCATCTCTAAATTAAAGCCAGGTCTTTTTATTCGGAGAACAATCAACCAGAACACAGATACTATTTTGGGAAGTAATGAGAAGATGGAGATTATCCCCCCTCCCCCCCATCGTGAATACAATGGTACAAGTTAGGAAGAAAAGGCAGGGCTCCATTTATGAAAAGAATAACATCAAGCTCAAGGTTGCCATACTGAGTTTCTTAAATGTCATGTTGGATTTGAAGACAGCACACTTAATTGCTAACGCTAGAAACTGGACGACATGGAAGACACTACTTGGTAAGTGGGAGGAATAGATGATGGTGACAACATTATTATCATTATTATTAGCTCCAATAGTAATAAGTAACCAAATGCTAGACAGGTATCATCTCATTTAACCCCTGGGAACTATGAGGTAGGTGCTATTCATGCCCCCGTTTTGCAGATTAGTGACTAGGGATCAGACAAGTTAAGGAACCTATTAAAGGTCTTAGAGTTCAAGAGCAAGGTCCTATAGTCCTGACCACTGTGTCCTGCTTGGTGACACAGGCTCAGAGATCTCAGCCCTGGATGCTCAGTGGAATCATCCAGTGAGCTTGGTCTAAGCCCTGAGCCCCGCTGTCCAGGAATCCTGCAGCAGGTAGGAAACTTTACCCTGACCAGTAAGGCCCTGTTGTTGCAACACCTGTACTGAAGGTCACATCACCTCTAGCAGAGAAGCCCTTTGTCATTGCTCCTCAACAAGGGAGTGCCATTCTCCTCTGGTAGCCCATGATTCTACCCTAAAATGACTCAGCGCTTCCTATGTTCCTGCCCACAAGTCCTTGTCTCAAATCTCAAAAACACCTGGGTGAGGAGCTGGGATGATGGCAGGCATGGATTTACTAAATGTCTGCTAGGTATCAAGCACTGAGCAGGATTACCTATGTTAATCCTAATCTCTTAAATAGACCTTCAAAGGGATTGCTTTAGTTCCTAATACAAAAAACCAAAAAACCTCAAACTCACTGCCATTGAGTCGATTTCGACTCATAGCGACCTCCTTTGGGTTTCCAAGGCAGTAAATCTTTACAGAAGTAGATTGCCTAGTCTTTCTTCCACAGAGTGGCTGGTGGGTTTGAATCGCCAACCTTCTGGTTAGCAGTCAGATGCCTTAGGCACTACGTCATTTAGAGCTCCTTAGTTCCTGATGTTGTTGTTGTTGTTGTTATGTGCCATTGAGTCAAACCCGATTCATAGCGACCCCTCCTTGGATTTCCGAGGCGGTATCCCTATGGAAGTAGACTGCCCAATAAGGAAACTGAAATTCAGAAAAGTTAAGTGACTTTCCCAAGGCCACACAGCTGGTAAGAGGTAGAGCTGGAACTTGAATCCATCGGTGTCTGAACCTTTCAATTGCACTATGTGGTTACCTAATTACCAAGCTAGTGATTCACCTCTGTACTGGTAGAGGACTAAATTATTTAAAAATATTCTCACCATGATCTATAAGGCAGAGAAAAATGACTTGTATATAAAAAAGGGGAAAGAAAACACTAGAGCTGGGTTTCTTATTGATTGGTTTAATCTGCTGATATGACATCATAACAATCACACTTGAGACATACTAGTGAATAGACAGAGAAACATAATTCTACTTCTAAAATAAGGAGAAAGGCAAAATGGTGTGTTTCAGTATATTAAAGATGAAGCCCATGAGCACACTCTGCTGCCTGCGATAAAATCTCCACTGTTATCATAGTCACTATATTGGAAAACTTGTAAGGCAGAGAGAAAACATTTTCTCTTATCTTCAAGAAGCTCTTCAGAATATAAATGGAAGAAAGCGTCTTTTCACAAAGCTAAGATGAAAATGTGTAGCTTTCGCATCAGTCAGATCAGATGTTTCTGGGACAGATCTGAAGTGACACTGCTGTTCCCACCAGCTAAGGGAAGAGGAGATGGCACCCGTTTCAGGAGCATGTGCACTGCTTCCAAGACCTTCCCTCAAAGGCCTTGAAAGAATTATACTAGTCTTCCAGGCCTAGTGGAAGTCACAGGGAAAGTTAGCACCAGGAGGGAGGAAGGTATTTGAGGCCGCAGCAGACTGGGGGACCTGGTTCCTTACCTGGGGCAGGAGCAGTTCACCCACTCTGAAGCCATGGCCAGTGGGGAGCCTCCCTTGCCGGTGAAAGATGAGATGCTGGGCAGGGTCACAGGCAAGTCCTCCAGAGGCACAGGCAGGGGGCCACAGGCTGGGCAGTGGACAATGGGGATTGGTGTGCCCCAGTACCGCTGTCGCGAGATCAGCCAGTCCTTCAGCTTATCACTGGTCACGTCTCCACCCACTCTCTTCCTCTGGGCTTTCTGTGTCAGGGCTTGGAAAGCATCCTGCCGGGTCATACCTGTGAACTGAGAGGGAGAGGAGAGAGACCTTGTTCCTTTCTTCATAAGAACAAACTACCATGCCCACCTCCATACCCTATACTGATGTTTAACATGTGGCTCTCCTGAGAGGTTAGCTCTGTGCAGGGACATGTTATAACCTTTGCGGGGCCCTAGGCATCTGCTTTCCTGGGATCCTAATGCCATAAAACAGTATTTAAAATTACATTTATGACTTTGTTGGAATAAGAGTAGATATAATTTTAGATTCTAAAAATTCACCTTTTTCTCCTGATTTTAAAATAAATAGAAATTTCTTCTAGGGGGTCCCTAAAAGTATTGTAGGCCCTAGGCACTGTGCCTAGTGGGGAAGTCAGCCCTAGCTCTGTGGTCTTTGTCATCACCTGAGCCCTGGAATACCCACAGGCATGATGGAGTATCAGCATCTAGCTGCTGGTAAAAAAAACTCCCCAATAGAGGAAAACAAAGGCACCCCCACTCCCCACTCCCCACCCAATTTGTACAGTTAGGGGAAAAATTCAATCTTATCTTAAAACAGAAGGAATTCAGGCAAGGAGGAGAATGGATGAAACTGAGGCCCCAGCTTGAAGGAACAGAAACATTTTTTTGGTATATAAATGCTCCCATTTTATAGACACCAAGGCAGAACGCTAATATAGTACAAAAGAGACATTTTCTTTCACCCCATGCTTTTCAGAGAACCAAATAAATGATAAGAATTGAGGCAGTGTGGCTCACCAACAACCTGGGTTGTGGTCCCTGGAACCAGTTCAATGAAGACATACTAAACACCTACTATGTGCTAGGCTTGTGCTGGGCATTGGGAGCACAGAGATCAATAGGATCTGGCCCCTGCCCTCAAAGAGTTTACACTCATGAGGCATGAAGAGTAAGAAATATATCTAGGTTTGCCAAATGCAGCCCTTTTCATGAACAGTCTGAAGTAAGTAAAGTGTCTTCTCAAGTACCAAGTTCTCTATCAAGGGAACCAGACAATCTGGGAGGCTATTTTCTGTTCTGCACTCCCATTATCATATACTTATGAGGTAAATTATAATAAGAACTCTCCAAAATCTCTTCTTCATGGATTACTGATTACATTCCAGAAGCTTGGGGGAATGGGAGGAGCCTTTCACCATCCATTCTCCTTCCATCCACTGAAAGAATTCCTTAACCAGGAGAGAATTCAACTACATGAAGCTATGCGAAAAGAAGCCAGGAAGCACAGTGTGGTGGTTATGTTTATGTGTCAACTTGGCTGGGCCTGGTTGAGTGGCTGGCAGCTGGATGGAGTTCTTCCCCATGGTAAAACTGGCAATCAATTCCTGAGTAGCTGCTTTAGGCATGTGGTCTGCTTCCCATATATAAGAAGCAGCTTTGGGAATGGTCTTCAGCCTTTTGGTACACTTGAACCCTGAATGTAGCTAAGTTGTTCTTCAACAGCCTGCCATGCCCCGCTAATCTTGGGACTTCATCTGGACTTGAATTAGTGGCCTGCCATGTTGTTTGTTAACATTGGGACTGTGCCTTTTTACTTGTCAACCTTGGGCTTGTCAGCATCAGTAGCCAGCAAATGAGTGAAGAAAACCCTCCTGCTTCAGTGGGCCGAGAGCAGGAATCAGAGCTGAAGCCCAAGGTTGAGGGGCTTTCACCTAGCTGCTAGAGTCTGGCAGTTTAAACTCGGACTTAATGCCTCCAAAACTGTAAGAGAATAAACTCCTGTTTATTCAAGCCATTTCATCTGTGGTATATTTCTGCCAGAGCAGCACTAGGTAACCAAAGCACAGTTAATGCTCAGAGTCCTATATTAAGGAGTGGGCACTTCATAAGCCTAATTTTGGCCATAAATGTCCCCTTCCTTGCCCTCAGGAGCATTATCTGGGGCTCCCTTACAGACCCCTTGGCTTGGCTTTGCTGTGGTTTGGCTCTGCTCCACCACCTGCTCAAACGAGGTCTAAACACAGAGCTTAGGATCAATATTGTAGAGCATGACTCATGTCTGGGGATATAATTTATGAAGTGAAGACACAAACATGAGATCATGTGATCTCCTTGCAAGAAGAACA
This sequence comes from Orycteropus afer afer, assembly GCF_000298275.1. Taxonomy (NCBI): domain Eukaryota; kingdom Metazoa; phylum Chordata; class Mammalia; order Tubulidentata; family Orycteropodidae; genus Orycteropus; species Orycteropus afer. The sequence continues at coordinate 306,541 of NW_006921898.1, read as the reverse complement.
TAACTCCTTAAAGGGAAAAGGCTGGCCATTCCTTTACTAGGACCTCTTAAAAGATCCTGTGATCTTTTCAGGTGATCCCAAACCTGAAAAGCATGGATCTCTAGGTCTAATTGAATCAGGATCATCTAGAGTGAGGCCTAAACACTTCCTAGGTGATTCAGAGACAGGTGTGGGACTATTACCCTAAGCTAGTAGTTCCCAAACTCTGCTCTATATTAGTATCATCTGGGGAGCACTGAACACTCTTAAGGTCCAAACCTTCCCATACCCATTAAATGAGATTATCTGGGGGTGGGACTTAGGAATTAGCAAAAAACAAACAAACAAAACTTTCCAGGTATTTCCAATGTGCAGCCAAGTTTAAGAAAGCAGACTCTAAGCCAGTACTTCTTAAACTTTAATGTGATAGGAATCACCTGGGGGTCTTATTAGCCTGGGGTAAGGATTTGAGATTTTACAGGTCTTAGGTGAGGCCAGTGTGCTCCAAGGGCCAAACCTGAGTAGCAGGGTTCTAAGCCAGAGTTCTCAAAATGTGGTCCTTGGACCAGCAGCCACAGTATCAGCTGGAAACTTGTTAGAAATGCAAATTCTTAGGTCTTACCCAGGACCTATTGAATCAGAATCTCTGGGCCGGAAGCCAGGCAATCTGTGTTTTAACAAGGCCACCAAGTGATTCTGATATGTGCTCAAGTTGAGAATCGCTGCTCTAAGGCATTTCCTGTGTTCCTTTCCCCAGCCTAAACTATGTCTTCCATCATACTTTTTGTGTAGTTCAACATTGAGGCTGGGCTCAAATCCTGCCAGGTTTACCACCTCCAAGTGCTGCTGACCCATGCTAACAAGAGATACCCACTGCCAACGAGTTGAATCTGACTCATCGTGACCCTATAGGACAGAGCAGAACTGCCCCAGAGGGTTTCCAAGCCTGTAAATCTTTACAGAAGCAGAATGCATCATCATTCTCCCATGGATCAGCTGGGAGGTACAAACTGCTGACCTTTTGGTTAACTTCTGAACACTTAACCACTGGACCATCTTGGCCAAATAAACAAGACTCAGAATTTCTCTGTTCATTTACTCGTAAACGAGTTAAACTTTAGGTGGAAATAAATTGGTCATCTGGGAAGGACAGAGATCTTAGAACAATTTCAGTCACCTTCCTTAAAGAACCAGTTTGCCTGGCAGAGGTAATTTTCCTTAAGCAGAAGAGATTCCAAATAAAATTTCGTTACTTCAATACTATACCATTCTAGAACTGGGCTCCACTTTGAGTTGATAAATTTCTAGATCTTGAAAAAAGGATATTATTTTGTTTTCATAGATGAGGTAATAAGACTGCAAGGCTGATATGTATGGGGGCAAGTGAAACAGCAGGTTATGATTTGCATTTGAAGGAAAAGGTCTTATAAAATTCACATCAAGTCCATGATTTTAGAAGTAAATTCTTAGGCCCATGCCAAGGGGCACCAACCTCAGCAGAGTTGACCAGTCTCTCTGTACCATCTTGCAAAGTTTCAATAACTTCAGAGTAGGACAGACCTAAGGTCTGGGCTAAGATGGTGTCTTCTGAGCTGGTGCTGGGAATTCCTATTCAGAGAGGAAGAAACACAAAACAACTCCTTTGAAAAATAATTGCCAAATCACAAAGTAATTGACAGCAATGACACTCAGCTTTAGTTTCTTTAAGGAGACCCTCTGAATTTTTTAATTATAAAATTTATCAAACCATATTATATTCATTGGGAAAATGGAGAATTGTCTTGGAGAATCTTACCACCCTAACACAGCCAGTTTATCAGAATGGTATTACTTCCTTTAAATCTTTCTCCTTTTGCTTAGTTTCTTTTTTAAAAATAGCTATAATTCTAAGTATACAATTCTGAAGGCTTTTTGTCACTGAAATAGTAAATCACAGCATTTGTGAAGGCTTCTTCTTTGAATCCCCTTAGTGACAGAGGACAGTGGTTTTCCTTTGTGAAACTCCTGTGAAATTTCCTAGATGGAGAGACAGCTGCCATGGGGTCAACGCCTGCTCGTGGTGACTTTTTATAAAAGGACGGACGGTTGCCCAGTCCTGCATCATCCTCCTGACCGCAGACATGCTTGCAACCACTGTCATCGTCGTGGCCACTGTGCCCGTTCATTCCACCAAGGACCTCCCCTGCCCTTATTGGCCCTTTACTTCACCCAAAATGATGATGTCCTCCACTAGCAAACTGGTGATGTGTCCAAAGCAAGCAAGTCAGACAATGGTCTGTTATTCATTGGCTGATTTCTAGAAGTAGATCGGCAGGCCTTTCTTCCTAGTCTATCGTAGTCTGGAAGCTCTGCTGAAACCTGCCCAGTATGGGACACCTGCTGATACTTGAAACACTGGTAGCACAGCTTCCAGCATGACAGCAACACTAAACCACCACAGTCTGACAAACTGACAGATAAGTAGTGGGCATTTCCTAACACCCTAGAAAACTCCACTGAGGAAGTCAAAAGCTGACAACTGTGTTTCTTCCTCCTGTGCTTTGTTCCCAAAGGCAGAAGTACATTCTGAGTAGATACTTATTTTCAACTCACATATGTCTTTGAGGAGACGGAGTGGAGCATAAGTAAATCACTCATCCACAGGGGCCTAGGCCTGATGTTTCAGCTTAAGCTATTCATCTTCTCATTCTTCTCTCAATGCCATCGAGTCTGCTCCAACTCATAGTGACCCCTCCTTGGGTTTCCAAGGCAGTATCACTATGGAAGTAGACTGCCCAACCTTCCTTCTGAGGACTGGCTGTGGGTTTGAACCTCCAGCCTTCTGGTTAGCAGTCAAATGCCTTAGGCACTACACCACCAGAGCTCCCTCAGCTATTCATAAGAACAGCCTCCCCGCCCCCCCCCCCCCGCCCCACCCCAGCTATTGGTTCTGTGGGGCAGGGTTTCTCAACCTTGGCACTACTGACATTTTGGACTAGATGATCCCTTGCGGTGGGGATTGTCCTGTGCATTAGAAGATGTTGACCAGCATCCCTGGCCCCTACCTGGAGCATTCCCTTAGTTGTAAAAACCAAAAATGTCTCTCTACAAATTGCCAGATGTTCTCTACTGGCAAAATCACCATGGCTGGGAACTCTGCTCTTGGTTCCTCTGTCAAAACTGCTCACATTCCTGTGCACATAACATATCATGCAGAAACTGAAGGAGGATATAAAACATTGTCCTAAAAGGGTGGAGTAATGTTTGGGAAGGCCCCAGGTGGGGAAGTTCTTGGCTGGTAACTGAAAGGTTGGTGGCTGAGTTCACCAGAGATGCCTTTGAAGAAAGGGCTGGTGCTCTACTTCGGAGCACTTAGGCACTGCAAACCCTGTGAGGCACAGTTCTGCTCTGACCCACATGGGTCACCTCAACAGGAACTTTTTTTTTTTTTTTTTAATTTTTGGGAGACATGTTCTAAAACTCTTTGGTATAGGGAAAAGCACTGGTACCATGGGAATCTCTGTGGTGTTCTAGGTTCAATCACTGACAAAAAGCATCTGATGAAAAGAATAAATGTTCAGAGTGAATTTGAGGAATACTGAAGGATGAGGAGAAACAGTAAGCAATCAATATTACAAACAAGCATTCATGGTCATGAAAGTAAAAGAGTCATTTACTACAATCCAAAAGTGTATGATTTGGAGTAACTAGGAGTAATGTTCGAAAGGAAACATTGTGGCCACATGATTTATTTGGTCATACAGAGAATGTTCTGGGCCACGGTGCTGGTCATGTGAGGCTCGCCAGAATTCGCAGAACCATTTGTAACAGTGCAGGTCAGCTGCGGAAACGCCGCTTCATCTCTGTGTGTTTCTGCTTCTGTTCCTCTTGGAGGACAAGAAGCAGTAATTTAGGAACATTAATTATGTCAGTGAAAGAAACCAAGACAACGGGAAAATCAATTCTCCATGCCCATTTAAAAATTCAGATTTTCTCCCCTTCAGAACTCTCAACATTGTGTCAGTAATTTGACATGAAATAATTAAAACAAAAAATGACACCAACAAGAGCCTCCTTTATTGTTTATCCTGGCTCATTATCTTAATAAATTTTACTCATTTAACACGCATAAAAGTAACGGGAGGGATTATTTCTTTTAAACGACACCTTTTTCTGGGTTTAAATGGTCAGAAGTGAATGGCTTGAATGCCTTAATGTCTGTATTCTGTTTAGATGCTTCTTCAAATCACTTGTCAAAAACTGATCTGAGCATCATGGGGAAAACATGATTTTTATGAGGAATGCTACTTTTGTGTGCTAGGAAAGAGTGTGGAAACAACCTTCTCTGCAGGGTTTCGGCATCTGGAGACTGACTAGGCTCTCCAGCAGGCATGCTAGAAGACAGAGACCACAAGTCCATTCTAAAGGGAGGGGACCTTAAGCAGGGACATCTTTTGGTTCCCATCCTTTTGTTCAGTCTCAGGCTCCCCGTTAGTGATGCTAGTTCAGAATGTTCACGAATGAGAAAGATTGCCAAGGACATCCAATTTACAGTTCTAAATACGCCTTCAATTCCTGCCGTTTCACGCTTCTGTTTTTGAATAGCTCAAGTTCACCTCCTCCTCAGAGCCTTCACCAAAAACCCAGCCCACATTGATCATTTGTGCTTTGAACCCTCAGCTCAGCAGTTGCTGTTGGTTTTATGAATTCTGAAACTGGATTTTCATCTGAGTTCTACTGTTCCCACATCATATGCACAAGCATCACCAACTAGCTCTAAGGAAAGGTCTGTGGGTAAGATATGCTTTTGTTATTCTCAATGGCAACTAGCAAGGTACAACATACTTACTATGTTTTCAAAATGTAGTTAAGTAGGAGACAGTTAACTGAAGGGGCATTCATTTTCACAAACATCATGGAATCAGCAGGTGGTTTTTCCAATTGATAGCAATAGGTTAGCAGTTTGATCTTAAGACTGCAAAATACATTCCCCTGATTACATTTTAATAGCTGCTTACCTATTTTTGAATCCAGAGAGCTCTCAAAGTCTGCTTTGGCCATGATAACCACAGGGACCTCTTGCTGGGTGAGCATGTTTACAGCCATCACGGGTGTGAGGCAATCTGAAAATGAATGCAAATAACTGTGGGCACCAGTCAACTGGGACACCAACACCATCTGATCTCAGAGCAGACAAGTGAGAATAAAAGCATTAGAACTTCTGTGTTTTGTGCTAATTGTTAAAGAATTTGTTCTTTGAAGGGTATTAACAGATAATTCACACTAGAGGAAAATCAAAAGATTACACAGGAACACAGGAAAATGTTCATCAGTGGTGATAACCAAAGAGGTGGAAATGGTGTTTTTGTTTTTCAGATAGTGGGGTAAAGACATTCCCACCACTACCTTTTCCTTTTGAAAAAATACCTTAAATATAGAGAAGAATGAGAAACACAAAATCTATCTATAGTAAAGCCAGCAGGCATCTGAAATTCCAAGCCACAGCACTTGAAGACTGAAGTGAGGATGGGAGTAGAAAATGACTAAGCTCTGCTTAGACTGTAGACCTCCTCACTCCACACTTCCTGACACCCAAGGTGAAGGAAGATAAGAGCTTCTTTAGATGCCTTTCCTTCTTTAAAATATAACCCCTAATTCCTAGAATTGGGGAGCTCTGGTAGCGTAGTGCCTAAGGCACTAGACTGCTGACCAGAAGGCTGGCGGTTCAAACCCACCAGCCACTCCTAGGAAGGAAGGTTGGGCAATCTACTTCTGTAGTGATACTGCCTCAGAAACCCAAGGAGGGGTTGCTATGAGTCAGGTCTGACTGGATGGCACATAACAACAACAACAATTCCTAGAATTATTTTAACTGGGGTTTGTAAAATGTGTCTTAGAAGGAGCTCTGGTGGCATAGTGCCTAAGGTGTTTGATTGCTAACCAGAAGGCTGGTGGTTCAAACCCACCAGCTACTTACTCCTCAGAAGGAAGAGTGGGCAATCTATTTCCATAGAGATAGCACCCTGGAAACCCAAGGAGGAGCTGCTATGAGTCAAATTGACTAGATGGTAGTGAGTTTGGTTTTAGATAATTACATGGCAAGTGTAATTTGTAATATCTTAGAAGAGATTTCTAAACATATAAAGTGAAACATTTCCTCCTGAGTGACCTTCTTAGAATATACTGAAGGATGTGTTCCAGCAAAGTGAAAGTATAAATAAAGAAAGAGACAGACAGGGGACCTAAAGAACAGAGGATCCAACAAAGGAAAAAGAGTAAGCACATTCACAGAACAACATAGAGGGAAGTCCTAGGATGACAGAAGTATAGCAGAGGCCTGGAGAGTGACCAGTCAGGTTTAAGCAGGACAGAGGGGCCAGGAGGCATCTTCAGGGAAACAAGGGAATCAAAAGATTATCTAGCAGGTTGGTATATGTAGAAAATTGTATTGAGTTTTAAATAGCTGTTGGGAAGATACAGGAAGACTTAGCTAGAAATTCAAAGAACACAAGGCAAATAAAAAAAAGCTTCAAAAAATTTTTTTTTTTTTTTTTAAATCAGCTGTGAACAATATTTATGAGGTCATAATAGAACACTTAATTTGGACTTATCCAAAAATTTTTGCCATATTTAATGAACTTTGTTATTACTAAGGAGCGCTGGTGGTGTAGTGCCTAAGGCATTTGACTGCTAACCAAAAGGTTGGTGGTTGAAACCCATCAACCACTCTGCGGAAGGAAGACTGGGCAATCTACTTCCATAAAGATTTACCGCCTCAGAAACCGAAAAGGGGGTTGCTGTGAGTCAGAATTGACTTGATGGCAGTGAGTTACAATTACTACAGGAGGGGGAAGAACCATATATACATAATTTCTCACTGAGTATATGTAGAGATGGAAACATAAAGACACAAATAAAATCCCAAAAAAAGAAGGGACTGGGCGGGGTGCACACAAGCAATTAGTGAGTTGGGTTTATTTACAAGATAAATAATTAACAACAGTTATAATTTATTTAACTCTTACTATTTACAACACTTGCCATGTAATTATCTAAAATACATTTTACAAACCCCAGTTACAATAATTCCAGGAATTAGGGCTTATATTTTAAAGAAGTGAAGATAGGCTCTGTGGGCATCTAAGGAAACTCTTATCTTCCTTCACCTTGGCTGTCGGGAAGCATGAAGTGAGGAGGTCTGCAAGGCTGTGGTCTGGTGAGCACCCTGGCACAGGTGCACTGGCTGGAGACCTGCTGCCCGAGCTGCCTGAGTGCTGACTTACTTTCTCAAAGTGGAGACCCATACTTTTGATTGCACATTTTTCCTCCTCAAAGAAGAGGTGTATACTTTTGAATTGTGCAATGATGACACAATGCTATCAGGAAGATAGAAGGTTTGGGAGGTGGAGTAAGGGAGGAAAAATCTAGAAAGTCATCAGGTAACTTCTATAAGGAGCTCTGGTGGCACAATGGTTAAATACTTGGCTGGTGGTCTGAATCCACCTAGCAGCTCCATGGGAGAAAGACCTGGCAATCTGTTTCTATAAAGATTACAGCCAAGAAAATCCCATGGAGCAGTTCTACTTTGTCATATGGGGCAATTATGAGTCAGAATCGACTTGACAGCCTATAAAGGTAATGTCTAGAACTGGCGACTTAGAGATAGTGGTGTAGACATATCATACAGATATGCTGCAGTCCACAGCAGAGACAGAACTTATGGCGCAGAATGCCAGCTACCCCAATATCCTCCTTATTTTAGTTGGATACATGACTGTCTAGCTAATAGTAGCACTGCTCGGCTTCCCTTGGAACTTGGAGTGGCCGTGGACTATGGACACAAGCAACTTTAAGGTCATGTCCTCAAAGGGAAGGTCTATCCCATCTTTTTTCTCTTCTTATTTGCTGGAATACACATCAATAAGGGCAAGATCTTAGGAAGGGCATAGCAGGAAGACAGAAAAAGCCTTGGCCCCAACTGCCTCACATAACAGAGTTGTAACACATGCTCAGTTTCATGTGGACAAGAAATACACTTCTCTCTTTCAAAGCCACTGTCTTCCAAGGACACTTTCATAGTCAGAAATACAGTCAGAATGCTCCTTAGAAGCAAAGACGGCAAGACTTCATGTCACATACTTTGGACATGCTAATCAGGAGGAACCAGTTCCTGGAGAAGGACATCATGCTTGGTAAAGTAGAGGGTAAGTGAAATAAAAGAAGACCCTCAAAGAGATGGACTGACACAGTGGCTGCAGCAATGGGCTCAAACACAGCAGTGATTAAAAGGATGGTGCAGGATTAGGTCATGCTTTGTTCTATGGTGTTGCTATGAGTTGAACTGACTCAACGGCACCTAATAACAACAGTCACCAAACTTATACCTGAATAAACACATACTTAAAAGTGGTTGGATGAGGATGCTACTGTTGTTATAACCTTTTAGCACCTTTTGACTTTTCATGTAATATACATATATTGCCCAGATTTAAAAAATAGAAATGATTTTTTTAAAATGTATATTAAAGTAATCTTAAAGGGTTATATGTGATTAAGTTAGGAAAAACTTTGAAAAGGGTAATGCCAATGCTCATGAAATTCATACATCATTGGATGTGGCACTTTAAACTGCTAACAGCCCTTTGGAAACCAATAAACCAACATGTAGCAAAGAACCAGAAAAATGTTCATACTCTTTGACCAAAAAAATCACACTTTCGGAATATCTCCTAAGGAAGCAACTTTATAGAAGCAAAGGGCTATGTGTGCACAAATGTTTATGGTAGCTGTCTCTACAATAGCCCCAACATGAAAAAGACCAAATGTTAACATGGGAGAAGAGAATTGGGATATTATGGTACATGGACTTGATAGAATATTATGGATTAAAAAACAATTGTGAAGCCTGAATAAAAATAGTGAAATGTTTTCTGATTCCACATTTGGCAAAGACCAGGAAACAAAGAGGCAAGAAGCAGTCTGTTTTTCAAGATATGTGTATATGGGGACACGGATTAAAGAGTTATGATCATATGCAAAGATATGAAGTTGGATCACTGCCTCCCACCATATACAGAAATTAACTCAAAATGGATTAAAGACCTCAATGTAAGGACTAAAACTATAAGACTCCTACAATACAACACAGGGGGAAATCATCCTGACCTTGAATCAGGCAATGGTTTCATAGATATGACACCTTAAGCAACAAAAGAAAAAACAGATAAATTGGACTTCATCAAAATTAAAAATGTTTGTGCTATAAGGGATACCATCAAGCAAGTGAAAAGAAAATCACTCACAGAATAGGAAATATTTTTGCAAATCATATATCTAATAAGGAACTTATACCTAGACTATATAAAGAACTCTTACATTTCAATAATAAAAAGACAAATCACTTAATTAAAAAATGGACAAAGGATCTGAATAGACACATCTCCAGAGATATACAAATGGTCAAATAGGCACAGAAAAAGATGCTCAACATCAGAACGGGAGGGTAAGATGACGGACTAGGCAGAAAGACTTCACAGAACCTCTTCAACAAAGGAAAGGGAAACCAATTAACACAGACACAGAAGATAATCCTGGACCCCTGAGCCTTGAAGAGAAGGATATAGGACTAAACCCCAACTAGCAGAAGAATTTGCATGAAAATACCAAAAAAAGGAGACATACAGAGCTGCAGTCTAGCAGTGATCCTGATGGCACAGACAGCTTGGAGAGTGCCGAGTGGTGGGAGGACCTAAGAATTAACCTAAAAATCAGCCCTGCTAGCCAAGGACTGCACAGAGGACTGCTCTGGTGGCTGGGGAATAAACAGAGAAGGCGAAGAGAAAGGTGGGCTGAGCTGTGGACTTTTGCCTGTCCAGAGGGTGCCACCATTTTGAATGTTTACAAGCGGCTTGACCATTTTGGATATTTAAAGAGACAGTGCTCTCCCAGATTCCAGGGGCTTAACAACAGGTTCTGCTTGCCAACAACCCCAAGGACACTCCGGACTTGCATGACTGAAAAGGTGCGACATTCCTCTTGTTACTCTTATACCCCACACCCGCTTGGTGAATGGAGGTGCGACCATCCCCCACTCCACCCACCTTCAGGGTCCGCAGGAACTCCATCCCAGTCTGTGTGCTCAGACAGAGCCTGGGTGCCCTGCCCTGTCCTCCACCGATTTTTCTTCTCTTTCTTTCTTTTTCCTGGTGTTTAGTTTGCTTGTATTTCTCTGTTTTGAAACTACTATTATTATTAATAGGAGCTCTGGTAGCAGAGTGGCTAAGACACTTGACTGCTAACCAGAAGGCTGGCGGTTCAAACCCACCAGCCACTCCTCGGAAGGAAGATGGGGCAATCTACTTCCATAGCGATATTGCCTTGGAAACCCAAGGAGAGGTCGCTATGAGTCAGGTCCGACTCCACGGCACATAACAACAACATTATTATTAATACTTTTATCCTTTTTACTATTATTCTTTATTCTTACCCTCCCAGGTCCTAGTTTTCAGCTTTTTTTCTTTTCCCTGCTCCTGAATGAAAAAAAAAATTTTTTTATTTTAATTTTTTTTTCCTCATGGTTAGCGCTGTTCCTTGTTTTTCTTTTTGCATTTTTCCCATTTTTTCTTCATTATTCTCTTTCTCTACCTTTTTTCTCTTAGTGCCCTATGCCCAGATATTGCAAATTTTCTTGTTTTTTTCTTCTTCTTTTTCCCTTTTTTTCTTTTTTTGGTTACTGTTCCTATGTGATTACATGTTTTTTGTCCATGTGCTTTTAGTCTTTTGATTGTTATTCAATTGTAATTTTTGTCTAACTGAGTGGGAGACAACAGTCCCCATAAGACACAACTACACCCACACCTCCTGCAACTTCTATTACTGAGAGACAGCTACTACCTCCTTCTCCATCAAAGGGCCAAAGATGCAAAACCACCAAGAAGAGCCTGAATCACCCTTGGCTGCTCTTCACAAACAGTTAACAGACATCTAAATACAACAACGCCACGATGCCTCAGAGACAACAGACCATCACAGTCCACACAAAGAACCAGGATAAAGTGGTAGAAACAAGGGAGCAGGATACAGACCCAGAACACATCTCTGAGCAAGAAGCAGCACTGGAACTCTCTGATAAGGACTTCAAAAGAATTATACTTAGGTATCTTCAAACGATTGAGAGACAGACTGGAAAAAAAAAAAAAAACAGAAAAAACCCTAGAAGAATTTTGGGAGAAAATACAAGAACAAAATGACAAAATGAAAGAAAAATTAGAAATGATTCTAAATCTACAGATAGAAATCCAGAAGATTAATACTAAATTGTCAGAAATAGATAACACATTGGAAGGGCAAAGGAGTAGAATTGATGCAATGGAAGACAGAATTAATGAGACGGAAGATAAATACCTGAATACTTCTTTGGAAAGGGATCAATCAGAGAAAAAATCAAAACAAAATGAAGAAATCCTAAGGTTCATGTGGGATATCATAAAAAGGAATAACCTATCTGTCACTGGAATTCCAGAACAGGAAGAGAAAAATAATAGCACTGAGAAAATTGTCCAGGATTTATTGGAGGAGAACTTCCCTGATAAGATGAAATATGAGAATATATCCATTCAGCAAGTCCAAGGAACCCCAAACAGGATAGATCCCAAAAGAAAATCACCAAGACACATCATCATCAAACTCATCAAAACCAAAGACTAAGACAGAATACTGAAAGCAGCATGGGAAAAACAAAAAGTTACTTACAAAGGTCAGCCAGTAAGAATAAGCTCTGATTTCTCAGCAGAAACCACTTCTCAGCAAGTGAGAAGGCAATGGGGTGGTATATATAAAACCCTGAAAGATAAAAATTTTCAACCACAAATTATATAACCAGCAAAATTGTCCCTCAAATATGATGGTGAAATTAGGAGATTTCCAGAGAAGCAGAAACCAAGAAATTAATTTGTTAAAACCAGACCCACCTTACAAGAGATGCTAAAGGGAGTCCTTTGAACAGAGAACCAAAAATAGCAAATAACAACTGACCATTGATACACAAGATGACATAACCCAGAAACCACAGCTATGGACAGAGTAAAATGAGCTTACAAGATTGTAAACAGGGAACCAGAGACATCAGTTGGCAAGTGAGGACAACTACAAACAAAAAGAGGGAAAATACTGTGTAGTTATGGAACTTCTAAGTGGTGAGGAAGTTAAGAGAGTTCCAAGATAGAATGGACTGTTCTAAACTTGGGGAGAAGATGATAAATCTTAGGGTAACCTCAAAGAAAAATGATAAAACTTCACATCACAAGAAAAAAGAGGACAAGCAAAAATATTCAGCATATACTAAAACAACAGCAACAAAGGAAATGATAACATGATTCATATATATAATGAGCTCAGCACAGAAAATAATATGGATCAAAGAAACCAGGGACAACATGAAAAAACACATAACAAAATGACAGCAACCAATTCATACTTGTCAATAATAACACTGAATTATTAATGGATTAAATGCACCACTCAAGAGATGGAGAGATGCAGATTGGATAAGAAAACAAAACCCATCAATATGCTTGCCTAAAAGAGACACACCTTAGAGATAAAGACAAAAATAGACTAAAAATCAAAGACTGGAAAAAGATATATCAAGCAAATGGCAACTGTAAGAGAGCAGGAGTGGCAATATTAATTTTTGATCAAACTGACTTTAGGACAAAAACTACTATATGAGACAAGGAAGGACATTATGTAATGATTAAAGGATCAATTGAACATGAAGATATAACCATAATAAATATCTATGGACCCAATGAAAGAGCC
>NW_006921898.1:288228-291972 GCF_000298275.1 Orycteropus afer afer | reverse complement strand
CCACCAGCCACTCCTTGGAAGGAAGGTTGGGCAATCCTACTTCCGTAGTGATACTGCCTCGGAAACCCAAGGAGGGGTCGCAATGAGTCGGGGCCGACTTGACGGCACATAACAACAACACCACAATATATAGCATAAATAGACCATCAAGCATAACTTAAAATGCATAAAAAGCAGAAGAGAAACCAGATGATTGGGACCTTCTAAAAATTAAATTTTTATGCGCTTCCAAAGACTTCTCTAAAAGAGTCAAAAGAAAACCTACAGATGGGGAAAAAATATTTGTTAATGACATATCTGACAAGGGACTTATCTCTAGAATTTAAAGAAAACTCCAACACTTCAATAACAAAAGGATAAACAATCCAATTAAAAAATGGGCAGAAGACATGAATAGACACTTCACCAAGGAAGACATTCAAGCGGCCAACAAACATATGAAGAAATGCTCACAATAATTAGCTCTTAGAGAGATGCAAATCAAAACAACAATGAGATACCATCTTGCTCCAGCACTAGTAGCAAAGTTCAACAAGACAGAAAATAACAAATGCTGGCAAGGTTGTGGAGAGATTGGGACTCTCATACATTTCTGGTGGGACTGTAAAATGGTAACACCATTGTGGAAAGCAGTATGGTGATTCCTTCCAAAGTTGGAATTAGAAATATCATTTGGCCCAGCCATTCCATTACTAGGTATATACCCTAAAGAAATGAGAACCATGACAAGAACAGACATATGCACACCCATGTTCATCGCAGCATTATTTATAATTGCCAAAAGATGGAAACAACCTAGGTGTCCATCAACTAAGGAATGGATAACCAAACTATGGTACATACACACAATGGAATACTATGCAACACTGAAGAATAATGTGGAATCTGCAAAACACTGCATAACGTGGATGAACTTGGAGGACATTATGCTGAGTGAAACAAGTCAATCACAAAAGGACAAATATTGTATGAATCCGTTATTGTTAAAGTCAAGGAAAGGTTTTATCTATGGAAGGAAATTTTCTTTGTTGGTTACCAGGGATGAAAGGGGAGGGGAGGGAACACTGTTAGATAGATAGACATAAGTATTGATTTAGGTGAAGAGAAGGGCAATGTACCAAATGTGACTGACCAATATGGTGGCATTGAGGAAGAGAAAGACAGAGAGAGATACATGGGAGGTACAGACAATAAAGATGAACCCTTTTGCACATTAAAAAAAAAAAAAGATGCTCAACATCATTAGCCATCAGGAAATGCACACTAAAACCACAATGAGGTATCACTTCACACCCACTAGGATGGCTAGAATAAAGAAGACAGGTAACATTAAACATTGGTGAGAACATAGAGACAATGGAAACCTCATGCACTGCTGGAGGGAATGTAAAATAGTGCAGCTTCTTTGTAAAATGGTCTGGTAGTTTCTCAATTGATTAAACATGATAGGAGTCACAGAGGCTATGGCTATAAGGCCATATTAAGTAATTCACTGCATCACAGTCTCTATGAGTCATGATTGACTCAATGGCAATGTTTTTTTTTTGTTGTTGTTGTTATTATGGTTACTATAAAGTTACCAAAGGAGCTCTGGTGGCATAGTGCCTAAAGCATTTGACTGCTAACCAGAAGGTTGGCAGTTCAAACCCACCAGCCTCTCAGCGGAAGGAAGATGGGGCAATCTACTTCCATAAAGATTTATCACCTTGGAAATCCAATGAGTTGGAATGAGTTGGAATAGACTCGATGGCCCTGAGGTGGTTTTTTTTTTTTTTTTAAATAGAGTTAACCATATGAGGAACTTCATCTCATAGGAACCAGCTTTGTGCTGATTCTTATAAAATAAATTATTCATTTAGCAACCATACAGAACAGAGTAGTACTACTGCCCTATAGGTTTCCAAGACTGTAATCTTTACAGAAGCAGACTGTCACATCTTTCTCCTCCAGAGTGGCTGGTGGGCTCAAATCACTGACCTTTTGGTTAGCAGCCAAGCCTTTAACCACTGCACCACCAGGGCTCCTCAGAGTTACCATATGACCCAGCAATTCTACTCAAGAAATGAAAACATTTGTCCACATAAAAACTTGCATACGAAAGTTTATAGCAACATTAATCACAATAGCTAAAAAGTAGAAATGCCCATCAACTGATGACTAGAAAATGTCCTACATCCATACAACACAGTATTATTCTGCAATAAAAAGAAATGAAGTACTGATATATGCTACAACATGGATGAATCCTGAAAACATTATATACAGTGAAAAAAAAAAAAAAACAGTGACAAAGGACTACATATTATATGACTCCAGCCAAGCCAAGTTTACTGCAGTCGAGTCATGTCCTACTCATGGCGATCCCTCCTTGGGTTTCCCAGGCAATATCACTGCAGAAATAGATTGCCCAACCTTCCTTCTGAGGAGTGGCTGGTGGGTTTGAACTGCCAACTTTCTGGTTAGCAGTCAAGTGCCTTAGGCACTACACTACCAGAGCTCAATAAGTTAGCTTATTTAGTAAAGAATGTTTGCCACTGAACTCTGTACTCTTTTGAAGAACTTGTTGTTGCTGTTATGTGCCATCGAGTCACCTCTCACTCATAGCGACCTTATGTACAACAGAACACTGCCTGGTCCTGTGCCAGCCTCATGATCCCTATATGAGTTCCCTATATGACTCCATTTATATGAAATATCCAGAATAGGCAAATCTAAGGAGCTCTGGTAGCATAGTACCTAAGGCACTTGACTGCTAACCAGAAGGCGGGCAGTTCAAACCCACCAGCCAGTCCTCGGAAGGATGGTTGGGCAATCTACTTCCCTAGTGATACCGCCTCGGAAACCCAAGGATGGGTCACTATGAGTTGGATCCGACTTGATAGCACGTAATAACAACACAACAACATGGTGATCTAAAGTAGATCAGTGATTGCTTAGAAATGAGAGTAACAGGAAGCATGTGTGTGTGTGGGGTGATTGCTAGGCTGCACAGGATTTCTTTTGGGAATGATGAGAATGTCCTAGAACTAATCATGGTGATGGTTACACAAAAACCACTAAACTGTATATTTTAAAAGGGTGAATTGTATGGTATGTGAATTATCTCAATAAGGCCATTAACAAAAACAGTAATATGAAAAAAGATGTAGAATGTGGCATAATAGGGTCAGATGTTTTCATTTTTCCACGTAAAAGGTCTATTATACTATTTTGTTCTTCTTCTTTTATCTTGTTGAAAATATGCACAGAAAACATAAACCAATTCAACAACTTCTTCACGCACAATTTAGTGACACTGATTACAGTCTTTGACTTGTGCAACCGTTCTCACTCCCCTTTTCTGCGTTGTTGCTCCCTCATTGACATAAACTCTGCCCCCCAGGTTCTTATCTAATCTTTTGGAGTTGATCTTGTAATCTTTCAGTCTGATACCATATGGTTTGTTTTTAAAAGAGCATAATGCTCAAAGCAGACCTTTTTTAAAAACTACTTAAGCCTTTGACTTTTTATAAAAGTATTATACCAGTGCATAATACTGTTTTTTTAAAACTACTTAACTACTTTGACTTTTTATAAAAGTATTATACCAGTGTATTTTTTTTTTTAAATTTTTGCTCTTTGAATTTAAATACTAGCAGATTTGTAATGAATCTACAGTAACAACCTGCACACTGTAACTGGTCAAAAAAACATTTCTTGAGAGTTACATGGGCAGTACAAACAACAAATATGAACCCCTTTGCA
>NW_006921898.1:275321-287855 GCF_000298275.1 Orycteropus afer afer | reverse complement strand
AAAAAAAAAAAAAAAAAAAAAAAAAGAAGGGATTAAAAAAAAAAAAAACAAACATTTCTTAAAGAGAACAAAACTAAAATCTGAAGTTCCTAAACAGGTCTCTCAAAACACCAAACACACTGCCATCAAGTTGACTCCAACTGGCAGTGACCCCCATTGGTTTCTAAGGTTGTAAATCTTTCCAGAAGCAGACTGCCTCATCTTTCTTCCACAAAGAGGCTGAGGGTTTGAACTATCGGCTTTTTGATTAGCAGCCAAATGCCTTAACCACTACACCGCCAGAGTCCCTTTAACCAGGTCTAGTGTTCATCACACTTCTAGGAAGTCAGGCTGGCAATGTGAGGTAAGTGAAGCATTTTATAGTAACAGTTAGAATAGAGCTAAAACACTTTAGTAACTGTAAGGAAGTATTTCACATAAAAAGGTGCCCTGTGCTATCAGGGCATCCACTGCAAAGATGGCAGGTCATGCCCTCTGGAAAAACAGACAAATGATTGTCAATCAGTGTTCATCACACTAGTGTTCCATGCCACTTGTTCCCAGGAATGCTCAGCGGAAACTGGGCTCTGTGGTCAAGTAAGTATGAAAAGTGCTGCATCTGACATCCTCTCCTAGACATCCTCTCTTATGGTGGACATTAGCCCAGCCAGGGTTCTGAGAAGTGCAGAAGCAGAAGAATAAACAATAAATATGTTTATTCCATATTAATTGAGCACAGAAATGTTTTCCCTTACCATAACACTTACTAGAGTCCCTGGATGGGGCAATGGTTAGAACGCTCAGCTCCTAACTGCAAGGTCAGAGGCTTGAGTCCACCCAGAGATGCCTCAAGGGAAAGGCCTGCTGATCTACTTGTGAAAAATCAGCCACTGAAAATCCCATGAGCACAGTTCTGCTCTGACACACACAGGGTTGCCAGCAGTTGGAATTAACTCAATAACAACTGTTCCTTCTTTTTTTTTAAAACAACTTCTATTAACATGGTGTTGGTGAAGAATACTGAATATTCCATGACTGCCAGAAGGAGGAACAAATTTGTCTTGGAAAGAGTATAGCTACATAGTTGGTCTTGAGGTCATTTTCTTTTTTCCCCTTTAGTTCCTATATTCTAAACATTAGTACAAATAAACATTTCTCCAAAAAAAAAAGAAAGAAAGAAAGAAAAGAAGAAGTACAGCTAGAATGCTCCCTAGCAGTGAGGATGACAAGACTCCAATTCATATGCTCTGGACATGTTATCACAAGGGGCCAGTCCCTGGAGAGGGCCATCATGCTTGGTAAAGTAAAGGGTCAGCAAAAAAGAGGAAGACTTTCAAGAAGAGAGACTAGACTGACATAGTGGCTGCTATAATGGCTCAAACGTGGCAACTATTGTGAGGATGGTACAGGAACGGGCTGTGTTTCATTCTGTTGTACACTGAGTTGCTGAATCAGGAACAACTCCACGCACCTAACAACACCACCACCAACATGTGCTGAAAGAATGCCACTAGAAACAGTTTGGTTAAAAACCAAACCATTATCCCCAGGATCATAGATTCTGTTCCTCATCCTTCTGTCCCATCTGCATGCTGATGCTATGGAGACAGGGGCAAAACAACAGGGGACAATTAATATTTAATGTGCTGGGGCTTTCAGGGAGATGAGGCTCTTGCTGCCTGGTGCATTAATAACAACAGGGTTCTAAGTTGGCCTTTAGAGAGACCTCATCTACCCTTCTGGCAAAAAATGCACTGTGTAGACTGTTGGTGACTCAGAGCTGAAACATGTGGTTCCAAAGCTCCAGGGTTTGAATATTTTAATATTAGAAATGCAAGAAAAGACTCCAGGAAAAGGCAGAACAGTTTCTAGAACTCCAATAATATTTCCCTATTGATGCTTTTTATGGCTTCTGTTCCTATCAAGTCAGAGCTTACATAATACAACTTAAGTCAGAGTGCTCAGCTGAGAAAAGGAGGCAAAGTCAATGATTACAGAAATAAAGCAAATTTCAGAAACATAGGGAGGCACCTAACTTTTGCTCTCTTAAAAGAATCTGTGTCAAACTACACCATGCTGAGCAAAAAACAACACATGTAGTCAATAACATCAGCAACTCATCAGCTAAGCCAGAAATCAAAGAACCTTCCCAGGATCCTTACAGCCCTTGTTATTTGCTGTTGTTGTTATGTGCCATTGAGTCAGCCCTGACTCATAGCGACCCCTCCTTGGGTTTCCGAAGCAGTGTCACTACGGAAGTAGGATTGCCCAACCTTCCTTCTGAGGAGTGGCTGATGGGTTTGAACCGCCAGCCATCTGGTAAGCAGTCAAGTGCCTTAGCCATACTTCTCAGAGCTGCACCTTGCTTTCCATCTGGACTGCCTCTGCTGTGTGACCTTCGCCGTCTCTTACCTTAACTAACTGGGCAACCTCCCAGGCGGCCAGCCTGCTTCCACTCTGCCTCTTGAGCATCATCCTGCCTCCACGTCACTCTCTTCTTCAAGACCTCTTCTACCCACAAGACCCTCCTTGTCTGAAAATCTCTGCTGAGAAACAGGTTAGCTGTGGGTTTGGGACCAGAACCTTGGTCCTTTTATGCCAAATCAAAAGTCAACATGAAGAAATCCACTTAGCAACTGTGGGAATTCATGGTTGAAATTTTAAACTCCTGCAAGTAATAGATGCAATCACAAGTGTATGCTGTCATGACCCTCAGAGTCACTGCTTTCCCACTAGTCACCCTCAAAACCTGACATTTCAAAGAAAAAATGAGCCACTTGCCTAATATGAGCCAATCAGCAATGGTAAATGACAGCAGCGATACAGCATTTAGGTTTAAAATGTAACCCAAAGGCCAGAGAAGGAGTATATCCATGTGCCTACTGTAATTCTAATTCACTTTTTTGGGGGAACTGCATTTCACTCAGTGTATCACACTGGCCTTATGTTAATACAATGTTACATGTCAAAATCCAGGGACTCAATGTGCTATTTAATCTAGAGACTTTGAAAAAACTGACATGTACCAAAAGAATATTTCTACTCTGAAAATTAAAATTGGAAAATTTAGAGCCAAGTACAATTTTCCCTTTGGAATTATTTCTGAGATTATTAAAAAGATGGAGAAAGAAGCTAATGAGCCATTCAGTAACAAGTGAAATGACCAGGCCAAGTTAGGTGGACCAGGACTCAAGTGGTCAGGCAACCATGCTCTTGGCCTATGCTAAAATAACTTCTCAACTTCTTCCATATAACAATGGATTAAAATTTTTATTATGGTAAGAAAAAAAAAATTTGTCCTTTTTAACAATTTTTAAGTACACATTTCACAATACCCTGTAACCATCACCATTATGTATTTCCAAAGCTTTTTCATCACCCCAACCGGATACTCTACCCACTGAGCAGCAATTCCCACTCCCCTTCCCTCAGAGCCTGGTCACCTCTAATCTACTTTCTGTCTCTATGCATCTGCGTATTCTAGATATTTCATAGACATGGGATTCTACAATGTTTGTCCTTCTGTGCTTGGCTTCTTTCACTGAACATAACGTTTTCAAGGCTCATTTATATTGTAGCCTGTATCAGAACTTCATCTCTCTCATGGCTGACTAATATTCCATGGTATGAATATACCACACTTTGTTTATCCTTTTGTCTACTGATGGACACTTGGTTGTTTCCATCTTTTGGTTACTGTAAATAATGCTTCAATGAACATGGTGTATAGACATCTAGAGTTCTTCCTTTCAATTCTTTTGAGTATATATACCTAGGAGTAGAATTGCTGAGTTATATGGTAAATGTACTTTTAACTTTTTGAGAAGCCCATGTGAAAATGTTTTGAATGTATATAGTAACTTTCATTATAGAACACCATCTTTTATAACTTATTAGCTCATTAATCCCCCACTAATATTACTTCATTTTAACTTGTGTCCCCAGTGTAACCACAGGAAAAAAAATTTAAGGACTAGATGTTTACACTTTTCAGGTTTTCCATTTTAGATAATATCCAGCCATTATGGCCCTGAAGGAATCTCAAATTGCTCATGAGAGTAAAAACTGAGTTTTCCTTCTAAACTAAACAGTTGAAAAGAATCCAATTTTTCTTTTGAGTCAGTAGAAAATAAAAATGAGCAAGATAACTATATTGGACTCTGTAAGCACATACTGAAATTTTAACTCAAAAGGGACTTTTCTCTATATCAAGACAAAACAAAAAGAGACATGAAACCAAGTGATATCTGCCCATGGAGTGAATTAGGTATGTACTTGGCTCTGTTACAACCTCCCGGAAGGCAGGCCTCTATAGAGCTTATCTATGCATCCCTGGCAGTGCTAATCAAGAAACAGCCTCTTAGTAATTACACATTGATTTGTCTTTCTTTCGTTTTTATTAATTATGCATTGATTTGAATGCTGGCTTTAATGCTGTAAGTAAATAATTAGAAGTCCTAAGCAGAGGTAAGTGGGAAGATACTGTCTCTCTCTTCAGCCTGGTAACAAGAAATGCTTCATTCTGGTTGTTTCAAGAATGGCAATTAAAAAAAAAATGTAGTAAGTATATGTAACAAAATACTTGCCATTTCAATATTCTCACATGTACAATTTGGTGACATTAATCATGCTTATCATTTTTTAAAAAACTCTGCATCTCTATCCAAAACATTTTTGGTAGTAAATTAATACTTATTACTCCAAACCTTGACAATTGAGATAGTATGTTTTGGGTTGAAGTTTATAGTTTATGAAAAGAGACTCTCTCACTCACTCACTCACTGCCCTCGAGTCGGACCTGACTCATAGTGACCCCTCCTTGGTTTCTGAGGTGATTATCACTAGGGAAGTAGATTGCCCAATCTTCTTTCTGAGGAGTGGCTGGTGGGTTTGAACCGCCAGCCTTCTGGTTAGCAATCAAATGCCTTAGACACTATGCCACCAGAGCACCTTAGAAAAGAGACGAGAAGAGGGATGTGATTTTTGTAGAAATAATTAAGTTTTTCCAGAAACCAGTTTCTAATGGATAGTGGACTTCTTTTCAGCTGCCCAGGATCCATATCCCCTTCCTCTGTAAGAGTCTCTGAGTCTGTTTTGCAGAGCTGCCCCTTTTGTACTGGCTACAGTCATGGTAGGTCT
This sequence comes from Orycteropus afer afer, assembly GCF_000298275.1. Lineage (NCBI taxonomy): Eukaryota > Metazoa > Chordata > Mammalia > Tubulidentata > Orycteropodidae > Orycteropus > Orycteropus afer. The sequence goes on along the minus strand of NW_006921898.1, from coordinate 282,737 downwards.
ATCAGGGAAAAGTATCTGGTCTTCCATTGGCCAAGAAAAAAGGGCAGGGGCCCCAGTTACACCAATCAGACACCTTTCCCAGGAGCAGGAATCTTGAACCAAGGGCTCCAGGCACTGAGATGAGGATGGAGCAGGTCCATTCTGACAGCAGCAGTCAGCAGCATGTCTGTTAGCTCCTGCTGCTGAAACTCCCAGGCTGCCCAGTCCAAAGCCTCGAGACTGGTTCTTTAACCATTCCTCTGAGTCAGTGAGCATCCTCACAGCCTTCTGAAATGTTCCTTTTCTCCTCTGGGTTAGACAGGGATAGACTGTGTTGCTTACAACCACAGAATCCTACTAATACATAAATAAAAACAAACAAACCAAACTCACTGCCATTAATTCAATTCTGACTCATAGTGACCCCTTTCGGGTTTCTGAGGTGGTAAATCTTTACGGAAGTAGATTGCCCAGTCTTCCTTCCATGGAGCGGCTGGAGGGTTTGAACCACCAACTTTCTGGTTAGCAGTCAAATACCTTAGGCACTACGCCACCAGAGCACTATACTAATACATAAGGACTCCCCAAATCTTCATCGAGCAATAACATCTCACAGGCACAAATGGTTAAGTGCTTGGCTGCTTACTGAAAGGTTGGTGGTTTGAATCCACCCAGTGGCTCTGCAAGAGAAAGACCCAGTGATTTACTTTTGTAAGGAATACAGCCAAGAAAATCCCATGAGGCAGTTCTGTTCATACACATGGGGCTGCTTTGAGTCAGTCAACTTAACACTACTTAAGGACAACATGGGAATCCCAGGCCAGCTTGATTCATTCACAAAGCAGACCTTTAAAGACCTGTACCAAGCAGGACTTTGTTCTTCTGCACATATTACAGCGTGAATACTTTAAAATAATAAAATCAAGTTGGAAAAACTTTCTTTAATTCTCACTAGCTTCCTGCTAGTCCCTATCAGTTTTATTTGATAATGGAATTATAAATTAAGCACAACATTCTATTCCTATCAGAAAAGAGCTTTAAATGTAGATTATATCTAAAGTCAAAGAGCTGAGCCTTCAGTCAGAAGCTCAAGCGAAGACAAACTAGTAACTAAAAGTAAAACCCGGGACAAATAATTCAGTGTTTTTGGAGCTCTTTTTTACCTTCATGGTTTAAAATTAAAAATAAGGGTAAGGGGATGAACAAATCACACAGGATGATACATGCAGGAGGACCATGAACTCTGTAAAGGGCTGTACAAAAGCAAGGCAGTGATCCTCCTTTGTCTTAATGTGCCAACTCACCTGTGCCAGGGACAAGGACTTTCCAGAAGGCTTCCTTGAGAGAGCTGTGCCCATGTAAGAGTCTGTGGTTGGGAGAGATGGCCACGTGGGACATACCATAAATGGCCTCGGGGGTAGCTGTGTAGGCCGTCAGCTTTTCTGCTGTGACTTGCCCATCAACCTGGCAGGAGGAAAGCCACTTCATTTCTCATTGCTTCCTTGGGATGTGTTGCTCCCCAGCCACACCCTTTTTCCCCTCTTCATTCCCACCAGCCTGCCTGGGGAGATGGAGACTGAGACAGTGCCTAGCAGGTGGGAGAGAGAACAGAACTGCCATCTGTCTCAGGAGTCCTCCCTTCCCCACTGCCCACCACCAGGTGTGCTTTGCAGTCCCAAATTGAAGGCGGTCAAAGCCTGTTTAGAAAACCAGTTTTCCTGGCTCCTTAATTCATAAATCAGAAACAATCCTCATTACTATATTGTTTCAGTCCTGAGAAAGGAGCTACACTTCCCTCAAGGATTTAGGACTGTACTACAACAGAAGCATCTACTTTTCTAACCAGAAATACAATGGTTGAGGCTATTTTTGTTTTAAAGAGAGAAAGAAAGGATAGTTGCTTGAGCTGAGCTCAGGACTGAGCGTGCCTAGGGCTGGTTAAAATGCCTTTCAAGAAGAGGCACACATGAGGCATCGACTAGTGCCAAGTGTGTGCCTGACACAGAGGACCAGAGAGGAAAAGCATTCCTTCCTTCATGCATTCATTTGACAACATTCAGAGTGTCAACAATTTGAAGACACATGAGTGCCAATGAGGTGCCACCTATAGGACCAGGCTTGGGGCTAGCAACACAAAGCCACATGCTCTACCCTGCAGGACTGAAAATGTCCCCTCCCCAGAAACAGCATGTTGCCACATCTCATTTTCAGGTGGATCCAGGAAGAGATGAACACATTTTCATAATAATACATTGGGTGGGAGAGAGTGTAGAAGATAGTCCATGTATAACAGCCAAGTGGCTCAGAGACTCACATCCTTCACCCTGATAAGGAAGTCAAGGCCTTTGACACAAGGATGAGGCCCAGGCTATTGAACAGGTCCCCAAAAGAGATGGCCCTGCCAAGTTTGAACAAAAGTCACACAATTTCAGAACTCTTATCACTCTCTCAGAAAAGAATTAAAAAGAAAAGCTCAGTCCAGGATTTGCTTTTCAAAGGTTTTCAAAGTACACACTCCCTTATGGTGGGCATCCCATGTTTGCAGTTGGGTCACTTCTGTGAAGAGATGGTACAGGGAATTTTGAGCTCAGTTACAAAGAACAGGTATTCAGTAGACACCAGGTACACTAAAGAGCACTTGGGTTGTAGGTGGGGAAAGAGTCTAAAAGCAGAGGTTGACTTTCTCTCTTGGATGCTGCTTTCTTCTAATGGTTATTACTGGCATTAAGATGAGGGAAGGGTTTGGACTACTTCAAACATCTAGTTAAGAAAAAGTAACTAAAAAACCTTCTAGTCAGTAGAGACAAAGAGAAGAGTTTTAGGGTCATCTTCCTAAGTAGGTAGGCCTTAAGCAGTGATCTTTCAGCACTGTTTCATAGCAGGTCACCTCCTTTGAACCCTAGGTAACTACATAAGTCTGCCTAGTTTTGAAATTGTGTTACCTCTGCTGTCTTAGATCTTCACTTGTCTTATGACATGGGCTCCTTTCAGAACACATTTCTCAGGAAAATGCCCATGCAAACATTTTGCATATAATTTCAGAGAGTTCAGGGACTCCTGAAAAACCGTAGACCCTTATACTAGCATTGTCCAATATGATAGCTGGTAGCAACAATGTCACTATGGAACACCTAAAATGTGGCTAGTGATGTGCTTGAAGTGTGAAATGCACAGCAGATCTCAAAGACTCAAAGAATCTAAAGTCTCCTAAATAATTTTCTGTGTTGATCACATCTTGAAATGGTAATATTTCAGATATATTGGGGTTTACTAAAATGTTATTAAAATTAATTTTACTAGTTTCTTTGAATTTATTAAGTTTGGCTACTAGAAAAGTTAAAATGACATATGTGGCTCACAATATCTTTCTGTGGGACAGTGCTGTTACATGGCCTCAAACTGCTGGTCTATTCAATGGGTTCCAAAAATGAAAAAGGAGATTTCTGAGCATTGATTGCTATTGTTTGATCACCTTTAATGTGAAGTCCAGATGGCATCCAACACAGTCCCCAATCCAGTGGGCCTGCATGCCTTTTATTCCATACCATTCCGGAAGGTCTGCCAAGGAGTCCTTCATGGCCTGTGGAAACCAAAGGAGAACAGAGGTAGAAGCACAGAGCGTATCTACAAGACACTAAAGCAAATGATTTGGGGGTTCCCAAGGTAGGAAAGGGGACAGTGGTAGAATTCTCATCTTCTATGCAGGTGACCAGTTTTGATTCCTGATCATTGTGTCTCAAGGGCACACACCACCCATCTGTCAGCAGAGGCTCCCAAGTTGCTATGATGCTGAACAGGTTTCATTCAGCACAGTCTCCAGACTGAGATGAACTAGGAAGAAAAGCCTGGTGATCCACTTCTGAAAATCAGTCAATAAAAACCCTATGGATCACAACAAGGGTCCAATTCCCAACCAATTGTGAGGATGGCACAGAACCAGGCAGCACTTCCTTCCACAGGGTTGCCTTAAGTCGGGGCCAACTTGATAGCAGCTAACGATAGCAGTAACAACATAGTTATTAAAACTGGAGACACTAAAGGAGGTCCAGGATTCAGCCTTTTTCTCATTCAGAGTAGTCTTGCCAAGTGAGAGTAGTCCAGGGAAGGCTAAAAACAGACTTACTCATGATGACTCAACTCAGTGAGGCAGGTTTGCCTGATTTCTGTCTCCTGAATGAGCTAAGGTTTCAGGGAAGAAAGAAAATGAGCAAGGAAAGATCATCTTTGATGAGTGTGTTTAGCACATTCTTTCCTACATTCTGGGAAGAAAGCAAAAGAAGTTCAAGCTTAATGACCTTTGAAACCCTAGGGGAAGTCATTCAAGGATGTTTTATAACTCAACTATATCATGTATAGAACATTTTAAATTACATCTTTGCTTGTGAAAAATAAAAACCAGTATAGTAGGGTAAACCATCACCTCAACATGTATAAACATTATTATTAGAAACATATTTATTTTCATTGTTATTTATCTACTCTCTCTCTCTCTTTTTTTTTTTAAATTGTGATTTGGGTGAAGATTTACAGAGCAAATTCACTTTCCATACAGCAGTTCACATACACTTTGTCTTATGACATTGACCTCAGTTTACCAGAATGCATCAGCTCCCCTCCCACTTCCTCCCCATAGTTACCTCTTCCCAGTGTCCATCCCTCCATGCACTCTTGCCCCCTGAGCTGTCTCCCTGTGCATAAGCAGCCCGTCTTTCTCCCATGATTGCTCTCTCCAAGGACTGTATCTACCTCAGGTAAATGTTCAACTCATATGCCTGTCTTTTGTTTGGCTGGAAACCACAGGTGTGTGTTCAATTCCAGACCTGAAGGGCAGCTAGGGGCCATAGTCTCAGTGGTTCCATCAGGCTCTATTGGACCAGCAAACCTGGTCCCCCCCTTTTTTTTTTCTCCAAATGATTTTGAGTTTTGTTTCACATTCTTCTCCCTCTCTATCAAGGATCTCCTACATAGATTCCCCCTCCAAGTGGATGACAGTGGTAGCCAGGCGCCATCTAGTTCTTTTGGTCTCATAGTCATATAGGCTGCTGACTGGATGGTGTACCAGTCATTAGGACTAATTGTTTCCATGAATTTTGGTTTTCTTCATTCTTCTTTGCTCTGGATGAGGAGAGAGCCATCGTTGCATCTAGATGGTGTTATTTACCTACTCTTAAGCATAAATTTCTACTAAAGGGGCCTCTCTGTAAATTATTCACTATGGTCTCAAGCTCGTGTCAGCTCTTACCATTTGTTGATGAGTCACATTCTTTCAGTAGATGGGTTTACAAGCAAATCATGTACTGCAAAGTGAAGATTCCAATTTTAAGCTCCTAACCATATTATGACTAATACCAGCAACATGATGATGCTTTATTTGTCTGTTGTTGTTGTTGTTATGTGCCATTGAGTAGGACCTGACTCATAGCGACCCCTCCTTGGGTTTCCAAGGCAGTATCACTACAGAAGTAGATAGCCCCATCTTCCTTCTGAGGAGTGGTTGGTGGGTTTGAACTGCCAGCCTTCTGGCTAGCAGGCAAGTGCCTTAGGCACTATGCTACCAGAGCTCCCAGAAAGAGGTGGCCTAGCTCTCTGGCGGCCTCGAACCAATAGCATCGTGTGTGGCAGGTGACTGCCTTAGGCCTTAGGCCAATTTGTCCAGTGCTTTATAATTCATAAAGTGCTTTTACATACAACTTCGTCCCACATGCTCTGGTAAGGTGGCTCATTTTTAGATGAATGAACTTATACTGAGAGAAGTTACGTGGCCCTGGTAAGGTTGCAGGACTGGATGAGCTGGGACTAGAACCCAGATTTACCAACAAGGTTCATTCAGCTACAACACAGAGATTCATCCCCTACCATGTGACTTGTGGAGCAATGGACACACAAAGCATTTTCCATACCTGTCATTTATCTATCCATTCATCCATCTCATCTATTCAGGGGAGTTAGGAAGCTTCAATATCCAGAAATTTTTTAAAAGGCAGAAATTATGGCTAATTGACATCATCAAGCTGACAAATAATCTAATCAGTCATTAGTTTATTCCTTTCACCCCTCCACACCAGGCCCTCAGTTAGGCACTGCGAGGGGTGGTGGTGGTGCCACAGTTCCTGGCATGAAGTTCAAATAATGCACAAATGAAGTTTGTTGCTATTAGTGGGTCAATAACACCAACTAAAATTCAATGCCCAGTGCTCTTAGTGTCAAAGGAGATAAGCCTAGAAAACAAAAATCTGTAGGAAGGTAGAGAGAAAAAGATGCAGAGTGAAGAATAGAGAGAGGGACAAAGAGCTGGGGAGTGGGCCATGGAGAAGGAGAAGAAAAGTGGGTAGGTGAGTAAAAAAGCTCCAAATAGGAAAACCCACTGCCATCCAGTGGATTCCAGTGACCCTAAAGGGCAGAGTAGAACTTCCCCATAGGATTTCCAAGGCTGTAAATCTTTTTGGAAGCAGACAGCTTCATCTTTCTCATGTGGAGTGGTAGGTGGATTCGAACTGCTGAACTCTTGGTAGCAGCAGAACTAGGGCAGACAGGTGATGGAGAAATGGTACAGGTGAGGGAATGGAAGGAATGGAAGGAAGAAGGAGTTAAATCCATTGTGTGTCATGCATAGAAGCTAAAGAGTGACGTCTAACCATTGTAGGGTGCAATGAATAGCTGCTGAAATGGAAACCACTGGGCTTACTATCTGGTTAAATAACTGTGAGCCTTCTTCCCACATGGCTGTCAATCGCGAGTGACAAGCAAAGAAAAGACTGAACAGAGCTACCCTAACATTAAAATAGAAACCAGACACCTGTGTGTCAACCAGAAAAAGGAGGAGCATTGGGAAGCCTTGGTGATAGGTTTAAGTTGCCCTTGAATATAACATAACATCAAGGCTCCATAAAGACAGTTCCCTTTCCCTTCCACTACCAACTAACTAGGATCCCTAGGTGGTACAAATGATTAAGTGTTCGACTACTAGCCTAATGGTTGGCGGTTCAAACCACCCAGAGGCACCTTAGAAGACAAGGCTGGTGATCTGCTTCCAAAAGATCACAGCCTTGAAAATCCTATGGAGTAGTTCTACTCTGCACACATGGGGTCACTGTGAGTCAGAACTGACTCGACAGCAACTAACAACAATGATGAACCCACTGGATATGACATAATCAGCACAAACCTCAATGCAAGAACCCAATTACTCAGCCTGTGTTTACAGTGTCAATTCCAGTGAAATGATCCTAGGGTTCTTCCATTTCTGGATTGTACTCATCAAAGATGAAAATGTTTTTTTTTCCTGAGAAAATATAATCAACTAGAAGCCATCAGTATTTTAAAATCTACCCAGTCACCCCTATCCCCAGATATTGCAGGTTTGCTTGTTTTTTCTTCTTTTTATTTCCCTTTTCTCTTTTTTTGGTTACTGTTCCTGTGTGATTACATGGTGTATTT
>NW_006921898.1:271212-271721 GCF_000298275.1 Orycteropus afer afer | reverse complement strand
TTGAACTGCCAGCCTTCTGGTTAGCAGACAAGTGCCTTAGGCACTATGCTACCAGAGCTCCCATGACCTTATAGGACAGTAGAATTGCCATATGGGGTTCCCAAGACTGTAAATCTTGACAGAAGCAGACTGCCTCATCTTTTTCCCATGGAGCAGCTGGTGAGTTTGAACCACCAACCTACTGGTTAGCAGATCAATGTGTACCCCCTCAATGTGTTACCCCTATGCTCCTTAACTTCTCTGTAGGAAATAGAAAATATTTTGTGGTTACAAAGAGAGGCTAGAGATGTTGGCACCAACAGTAGCAATGACAATTAGACCATTCCTGGGGCAAGGTATTGACTACACCTTGGTTCTCCCCTTAATTTCTTTTCTTTTCTTTTTTAACTGTGATGTGGGTGAAGATTTACAGAACAAATTCACTTTCCATACAGCAGTTCACATACACTTTGTCTCATGACACTGAACACAATTTACCACAATGCAACAGCTCCCCTCCCACTTCCTCC
>NW_006921898.1:268621-269662 GCF_000298275.1 Orycteropus afer afer | reverse complement strand
AAATCCATTTTCTGATAAAACTATGCTTTCTTTGCTTTGCAATTTTTGGAATAATTTAGGGAGTCTAAAATTCCAACAGGTTGGGCAATCTACTTCCATAGTGATACCACCTCGGAAACCCAAGGAGGGGTGCTATGAGTCGGGTCTGACTTGACAGCACATAACAACAACAACAAATTCCAACAAGCCTCAACTAATGTACTATGAACTCTGAAAATCATCCATTGCTTTTCCTTTCCAATGACCAATGGAATTCCATGGAGCTTCCAATCAAATCTACACAGTCTCATTGAATCTGATGTATTTCCAAACTAAAACCCCCATTATGTGACTTGAAGATTAGCTGCATCTCCCACTCTGTCCTTCCATGTCACAGAAAATTCTCAGTTGAGTAGGTCCAATTCTGACAGCCCTAAGCATCCCCCTGCATCTCCAGCATTACTGAGCCAGTAGTGTAGTATATAGACCCTCTCACTGTGTCTTTTCATCTAGATTGAATTGTCAAGATTGTAATACTCATAGAGGTGCTTTGCTTAAAATACTCAGATTTTGAAGAGGACAAAAGATTCAAATAAGAATGAAATGTGAATGCTTTGATATGCTAATTATGGAAAAGTACATGCCTAAAACCTACCTAAGACTATGAATATTTTAAAAAGCAAAAGAAATTTAAAAAATAACCCAAATGAAATCAAAATCTTGGTAAGTCAGTGTGTTGCAGTGAATTACTTAGTATGACTCTTCTAGCCATGGCCTTTACGACTCCCACCAGATGACTGGGTGGAACTATGCAAACATGAGGTGCTTGTGGCATCCCCAAGGGGATTGGACAGCTTGCTAATAATGTAAATAAGGTATGTGGCACATTTGTGGGAGTGTGACTGTTCAAATAAGGCGTATGGAACCCTAACGTGGGGATTGGTCAGTTTTGCCATCTGCTAGGCTTAAAATGAGGAAATTGAAGAATTTTATCAGCTTCTACAGTCTGAAATTGACCAAACATGCAATCAGGATGTGTTAATTATCACTGGTGACTGGAAT
>NW_006921898.1:265020-266221 GCF_000298275.1 Orycteropus afer afer | reverse complement strand
GGTTCTCACTATCATCAAGAGAGAAGAGTCGAGAGTGAAGAACATCCTTGGACCTGAGACCCTTGCTCTGAGATGGCAGAGAGACAGAGGCAGCAGAACAAAAAAAGAAGCAGAAGAGGGAGCAGCAGGCTTCCCACCCCACAGATGAGAAAGCTGAGGGCCTTTGGGCAGGAGGCCTGCTGGCAGAGTGGGGTGCCTCTTTGTCTGAGCAGGGCAGAGGCCCAAGCCAGACCAAAGTATGCCTGTGGCAGAGCTGGAAGAATTGTATGCTGAGCATTCCTGAACTTGAATTTGTAACCTGTTACTTTCTTAATAAACCCCATAATCATAAGTATTGTCTGTGGGTTCTCTGTGGTCACTACAACCAATTATTGAACCCAGCAGAGAAGTAGAAAGTGTCCTGGGAGGGATGGTTGAGGTCAGAATTGATAAAAAGATTGGAGGGTGGTGGTATGCCTGACTTCCGCCCCATAGTCATCAGCCTAGTGCTGATGCTGCTCATGGTGATCCTGTCTCCCTCTTGTGAAGTTAGAGGTAGTCAGACATGGCTCCTCCCATGCCCTTTTTGCACTAAGCCCTTTTCAGTTCCTAATTTACAATAAACACTTCACTCATGACTGTGTTTTGATGAACAGGGCTGAACAGAGCACCTTGACTGACAGCTTACAACCACTCCTTCCCTAGGCTGGCCTTGACCAAGTTTCCACCAGAGCAAGAAAAGCAATGTGGTGAGTGTTTATACAGGCTGTTCCCGAATTGCGATTTACAACAAATTGCACTTATGACCGTCGGTGTATCTGGAACACTGCATCATCCTGGGAGGAAGTTATGACAAAGTGTATGCAGGGGATATGGCAAAAAATTGCTGAGTAATATGGATATGCTCTAAGTGTTTGATCGGGATTATGACAGAAGAGAGCAGTGGAAAAATCATCCATGTGATATGACACTGGATTTAGAACTTGATTATCACCGACAGGGAACAACTCACAGGTGACGAGGAAGGGGACCGATCAGAACTGAATGGATTTTGAAGAGGAAAGAAATGCTCAAGTAGAAAGAACGAACGAGGAAGAGGAAGGAGAGAAATTGTCAAAAATGTTTACAGTGAAAGGATTGTTGTTGTTGTTGTTGTTATGTGCCGTTGAGTCAGACCGGACTCATAGCCACCCCTCCTTGGGTTTCCGAGGCAGTATCACTA
>NW_006921898.1:257553-258830 GCF_000298275.1 Orycteropus afer afer | reverse complement strand
GGGATTGTGGGGCTGGCGCGGGATCGGGCAGTGTTTCGTTCTGCTGTGCATGGGGTTGCTATGAGTCGGAAATGACTCGATGGCACTTAACAACAACAACAACAATAGTGGATGGTGTTCACTTCATTTCCTGTCCTTACATTTGGCAAATAAATATTTGGCAGAGGCCCCCTCCTTCACCCTGGCCAATCTCGTTTTGTAGAAATCTTACGGGTTCATAGAATCCAAAAACTCTGGGAAAACAGTGGGTTTTCAGATTCTTTTTAAAAGAACTATGAAATTCATTTCCAAATAAAATCTTAAAGAATCCAGTATGTAAGAGCTGAAAGCCAAACTATTCTTGAAGACACCCTGCTCTCTCCTCTAGTCCCTCTCATGAACTCTCAAGACTCAGGCAAAACTGGAAAACCATTAATTTTTTTAATCCCCTCATTTAATAAGTGAAAATTATTAGTTCTGAATGGTTACGTGATTCTCCTCAGCTTATCTAACCACTCAGTAGCAGACCCAACATAAAAATGAATAATCCAGGTCTTCTGATTCTTCCAGGACCACAGTGCTCAGTTTTCACGTCTCTATGGGAGCTCTGGTGGCATAATACCTAAGGCACTTGACTGCTAACCAGAAGGATGGCGGTTCAAACCCAATAGCCTTTCCTCAAAAGGAAAGTTGGGCAATCTACCTGCATAGTGATACCCCCTAGGAAACCCAGGGAGGGGTCGCTATGAGTCTGGTCCAACTTGATGGCACGTAACAACAACAACATGCAAACTGAACAAAAGACAACTTTTTCCAGATGCAGAAACCAGAAGTTAATCATAGGAATGGGTTACTCATCTAAATTTTACACCCCATGCACTGTGTTAATCAGATTTCATGCCTTACCTGAAAGAAATAATTACTTCAACAACAACAAAAATAAAATTCAAAGAATTATTCTATTTAATACTCATGTGAACTCAAATTGTAAAGTTTCCTTGTGGTTATCATCAAGCATATATAGAAGTGCTGTGGTTTCCAAAGGACCCTTACAATCAGTTTTGCTGGGACAGACTGAAGAGACAGCCACTGTTGCTCCAAATGTACACGAACTAAATGAAGATGCTTTAAGAAGATGTTGAAACAGTACATCAATGAGTCTGAATACAAGCCAATATTTAAGAACATGAACCAACAGAAGACAGGGTGAAGCAAACATCAATTTTTAAAGGCCAATTGAAAAGGCTTGTTTTAGGTTAGGTTCTCTAGAGGAGCAAAACCTTTGTGTGTGTGTGTGT
>NW_006921898.1:226701-257453 GCF_000298275.1 Orycteropus afer afer | reverse complement strand
AAAATACACACACATACGCATATACATACATTATACATATACATATATATACACACACACATATATACACATATATATGTGTAAAATGTATATATACATTTATAATGCTTCTTTCTCTCTTTTTTTTTTTTTCTAGGAAACAGCTCACACAGTTATGGAAGCAGGCAAGACCCAAATCTGTGGATCAGGTGTCAGGTGGGAGGATTTTCCTGACTCACATGGTTGCAGGGGCTGATGAACCCAGAATCTGCAGGTCAGATGCCAGGCTGTGACTCACAGGTCTGTGGGAGCTGGCAAATCCCAACATCTGCTGGTCAGGGGGCACTACTGGCTCACAACCCAAGAAACAGAGACCAGAAGATGACAGGTCAGATGCAAGCTCAAGAAAGCAAGCTCTGCCACAACATCCATATGTATTGGATGCAGGCCACACTCCCAAGGAAACACCCCTTTCAAATGACTGGCTACTCACATCAGATCACAAAATGGAGGATGATTACATAATACCTGCCAAACCATTGAGAATCATGGCTTAGCCAAGTTCAGGCATAACCTTAACCATCACAAAGCCTTAGGAATACAAAATATTACCAAGAATAAGAAAGAGAAAGATTAAAACCGAAAAGCTGGGATAAAAAGAGGATTAAATACAACATGGCTAATCTGAATCTCTCTTCAAAACAGCAGAAATAATGCCAGAAATAATCCCTATATTCCAAGAGAGGGCAGTGCATGAGCTAAAGTATTAAAAACAAGGTGCAACATGATCCCAAATTCTAGAAGTAGTTTGAAAAACTTGACACATTTTAGGAGATCTGGGTGAAAAAGTTTAGGTAAACTGGAAAGTATACAGACCTTTTAAAACAAGTGAATTTATCAGCTACTACGTGAAGGAGCTCTGGTGGCACAGTGCCTAAGGCACTTGACTGCTAACCAGAGGCTGGCGGTTCAAACCCACCAGTCACTCCTCGGAAGGAAGGTTGGGCAATCTACTTCAGTAGTGATACTGCCTTGGAAACCCAAGGAGGGGTCACTACGAGTCAGATCCGATTCGAGAGCAGTGAGAAAAGGAGTGATGAAATACCAGAACATTGAAAGCTGGACACAGATTTGGAATAGAATGGAAGATTTAACTGAAATGGATATATATATATATTTTTTAAATTTAACACTTAAGCAACTTTTGAATCAGAATGACTTGATTATCAATTATTTTTGAGTTTGTATGTGTTTTTCCAAAGCTTATTCTTGCTGCCAAGACTTATTTTTTTCTTTGAACCACCTCAGTGCAGTACATATTTGAATTCAAATAAAGGAAAAAAAATTCTGAAGGCAACAAGATGTTTAAAAATCTAGATGTCCCTTCTACGGTAGTTTAGAGGAATAAACTTTCTCTTTACACCTCAGTCTCTCCCTCCTGCTTTGACTTCTGCCATGAAGTTATGCGTAAAGATTTGTTGTTAGGTGCATTGAGTTGGCTCCAACTCACAGCGACCCTATCTACAACAGAATGAAAGACTGCCCAGTCTTGGGCCATCCTCACAATCCTAGCTATACTTGAGCCCACTGTTGCAGCCACTGTGTCAATCCATCTTGTTGAGGGTCTTCCCCTTTTTCGCTGACCCTCCACTTTACCAAGCATGATATCCTTCTCTAGGGAGTGGTCCCTTCTGACAACATGACCAAAGTAGCTAAGACGAAGTGTAGCCATTTTCACTTCTAAGGAGCATTCTGGCTGCGCTTCTTCCAATATAGATTTGTTAGTTCTGGCAGTCCGCGGTATTTTCAGTAGTCTTGGCCAACACAATTCAAAAGCATCAACTCTTTTACAATCCTCCTTATTCACAGTCCAGCTTTCACATGCATATGAGGCGACTGAAAACGCCCTGGCTTGGGTTAGGCACACCTTCGTTTTCAAAGTGCCATCTTTGCTCTTCAGCACTTTAAAGAGTTTTTTGTAGCAGATTTTCCCAGTGCAATATGATGTCTGATTTTTTGACTACTGCATCCATGGGTGTTGACTGTGGATCCAAGTAAAATGAAATCTTTGACAGCTTCAATATTTTCTCCATGTATCGTAATGCAGCTTATTGGTCTAGTTGTGAGGATTTTTGTTTTATGTTGATGTGAAATCCGTACTGCAGACTGTATTCTTTAATCTTCATCAGTAAGTGCTTCAACTCATCCTCACTTTCAGCAAGCAAGGTTATATCATCTACATATCACAGATTGTTAATGAGTCTTCCTCCATTCCTGATGTGGCATTCTTCTTCATATAATCCAGATTCTCAGATTATTTGCTCATCATACAGATTGAATAATATGGTGAAAGGATACAGCCCTGATGCATGCCTTTCTTGATTTTAAACCATGCAGCATCCCCTTGTTCTGTTCAAACGATAGCGTCCTGGTCTATGTACAGGTTCCTCATGAGCACATTTAAGTGCTCTGGGACTCCAATTCTTCTCAATGTTATCCATAATTTGTTATGATACACATAATCTAATGCTTTTGCATAGTCAGTAAACACAAGTAAACATCTTCCTGGTATTCTATGCTGTCAGCCAAGATCCATCTGACATCAGCAATGATATCCGACATTCCATGTCCTCTTCTGAGGGCACTGGCAAAGTAAAAAAAGACTCCAGAAATTGACAGAATACCAATTGAAATGTTTCAAAAATGGCTGCAACACTGGAGATACTTACTTATCTGTGCTAAGAAATTTGGAAAATAGCTACCTGGCCAACCGACTGGAAGAGATATGTATTTGTACATATCTCTTGCATCTCCAGCTTGCATTTCTGGAAGTTCCCTGGCAATACACTGCATAAAAATTTATACAGTTAAAAAAAAAAAAAAGGGGGGGGGGGGGAGAGAGAGAAAGAGAGAGGAAAAAACCTTTTGACATTTACCTTTTTGGAATTTAGTCAGGGTATACTAAATATAATAAAGTTTCTCTAAGATGTTGGTAGGTGCCATCTAGTTAGTTCCAACTCACAGCGACTTTATGTACAACAGAACGAAACACTGTGGCATTCCTACAATTGTTGCTATGCCTGAGCCCATTGTGGTAGCCACTGTGTCAATCCATCTCATTGAGAGTCTTCCTCTTTTTCATTGACCTTCTACTTTACCAAGTGTGGTATCCTTCCCCAGGGACTGATCTCTCCTGATAACATGTCCAAAGAACATGAGATGAAGTTTTGCAATCCTCACTTCTAAGGAGCATTCTGGTTGCACTTCTTTCCAGACAGATTTGTTTATTCTTCTGGCAGTCCATAGTATATTCAACATTCTTGCCAACACCATAATTCAAAGGCATCAACTCTTTGGTCTTGCTTATTCATTGCTCAGTTTTCACATGCGTACGAAGTGACTGAAAACACTATTGCCTGGGTCAGTCTTAATCTTCACAGTGACAGCTTTTCTTTTTAATGCCTTAAAGAGATCTATTGGAGCAGATTTTTCCAGTACAGGATGTCATTTGATTTCTTGACTGCCACTTTCATGGGTGTTGACTGTGTGGATCCAAGCAAAATGAAATCCTTGACAACTTCAAACTCCATTTATCGTGATGTTGCTCATTGGCACAATTGTGAGGATTTTTGTTTTCTTTATGTTGAGGTGTAATCCATACTGAAGGTTGTAGTCTTTAATCTTCATCAGTAAGTGCTTCAAATCTTCACTTTCAGCAAGCAGGGTTTTGCCATCTGCATATTGCAGGTTGTTGATGCATTTTCCTCTGATCCTGATTTCACATTCTTCTTCATACAGTCCAGCTTCTCAGATTATTTGCTCAGCATACAGACTGAATAAGTACTGTAGAAGGATACAACCCTGATGCACACCCTTCCCAATTTTAAACTATGCAGAATACCCTTGTTCCATTTGAACAAATGCCTCTTGGTCCACACACAGGTTCTACATGAGCACAATTAAGTCTTCCAGAATTCCCAGTTTTCACAATGTTATCCATAATTTATTATGATCCACACAGTCAAATGTCTTTGCATAGTCAATAAAACACAGCTAAACATCTTTCTAGGAGCTCTGGTAGCATAGTGGCTAAGGCACTTGACTGCTCACCAGACGGCTGGGGTTCAAACCCACCAGCCACTCCTCGGAAGGAAGGTTGGGCAATCCTACTTCCGTAGTGATACTGCCTCGGAAACCCAAGGAGGGGTCGCTATGAGTCGGGGCCGACTCGATGGCAAACAACAACAACAACAACAAACATCTTTCTAGTATTCTCCACTTTCACCCAAGATCCATCTGCTCTCAGCAATGATATCCCTTGTTCCATGTCCTCTTCTGAATCCAGCTTGAATT
Organism: Orycteropus afer afer; assembly: GCF_000298275.1. Classification (NCBI taxonomy): domain Eukaryota; kingdom Metazoa; phylum Chordata; class Mammalia; order Tubulidentata; family Orycteropodidae; genus Orycteropus; species Orycteropus afer. The sequence continues at coordinate 253,121 of NW_006921898.1, read as the reverse complement.
TCTGGCTATTCTCTGTTGATGTACTGCTGCGATCGTTTTTGAATTAACTTTAGCAAAATTTTACTTGTGATATAATGATATTGTTTGAAAATATCTGCATTCTGTTGTATCACTTTTCTTTGGAATGGGCACAAATACATATCTCTTCCAGTCAGTTGGCCAGGTAGCTGTTTTCCAAATTTCTTAGCACAGATGAGTAAGTATCTCCAGTGTTGCAGCCATTTTTGAAACATTTCAATCGGTATTCTGTCAATTTCTGGAGTCTTTGTTTTCTTTGCCAATGCCCTCAGAGCAGCTTGGGCTGTAGTAAATACCATTGGTTCTTGCCCATGTGCTTTACTAAAATGGTTGAATACTGTGCAATTCTTTTTGGTACAGTGACTGTGTATTTCTTCCATTTTCTTTTGATACTTCCTGCATTGTTCAATATTTAGCTAATAATAATAATAATAATAATAATAACAATAATAAAATAAAAACTTATGCCATTCAGTTTAATCTGACTCATAGTAACCCTCATTGGGTTTCTGAAGTTGTAAATCTTTATGGAAGTAGATCGCCCCATCTTCCTTCTGTGGAGCAGCTGGTGGGTTTGAACCATTGACTTTCTGGTTAGCAGCCAAATGCCTTATCCACTATGCTACCAAAGCTCTTTAGAATCCATCAGTATTGCAATTTTAGGCTTGAATTTTTCTTCAGTTCTTTCAGCTTGAGAAATGCCGAGTGTGTTCTTCCTTTTCAGTTTTCTAACTCCAGGTCTTTGGACATTTCGTTCTAATACTTTACTTGCCTTTTCGAGCCACCATTTGAAATCTTCTTTTCAGCTCTTCTACTTCATCAGTTTTTCCTTTTGCTTTAGCTACCCTACATTCAAGAGCAAGTTTCAGAGCCTTTTCTGACATCCATTTTGGTCTTTCTTTCTTCCCTTTTTTAATGATCTTTTGCTTTGTTCATGTATGATGTCCTTGATGTCACCTTACAACTTTTGAGATGGTCTCTAAATTCAGATGGGATATAGTCAAGGTCATACTTTGGCTCTGGTGCACTTGTGGACTTCCCTAAGACAGCCATACTTTAACCTCTCTCTCTGATATGGTATGTGTTTTCAGATAGATCCACTGGTATGGCATGTCAGTGCAAAACCTGTATTTACAAATACAGTTGTGCTATCTAGGAGCCTCAATTTCAGTGACAGTGTTGTTAGCCCTGAAGGGAAATGCTCACTTCTGAGTAAGGCATCCTGCTAATGACATGTGATTCATCAACAAGGTGTGGACTTTTCTTGCAGCAGCAAGAAGAAAAGGGGTACCAACTAGCCCACACATATACCAGACAGGTTATACCTCAGAGCCCCATGAAAGAGGAGGACAAATCCAGAGATAGAATATGCTTCTGAGAGAAAGGCCCTTACACATATAATCATTGTCACTGATGTTGGAAAGAAGGGAGGCCGTCTGCTTGTCACCATTAGGGAATGCTTTGGGGACTACATTGCATGGTCTTATGCACATGCTCTGTGGAAAAGGACAATGAAGGGAACTGTGAAGCTATGGTGTCAGCCAACGTGAGCTGAGCACCTTTTCTTCTGACTCCAGGAACCCTACCTTTTTAGCAGTAGAATAGTTCTAATTCCACTAACTTCCAAGAGATGGTGACTACATGTTCTGAACTGTCACCACCGCTCTCCTATGAATGCAGATGACTGAGGCTGAACTCCCCCAAGCCAGAGCCTCCTTGCTGATGGGCTGCTTTAGCTTCCCAGAGGCCACTCAAGTCACCTGACTGCCCTGGGTTGACAGAGCCATCACTGCACCCCATGGGAGGAGGGAATAATCAAATAGCTACACCAGGAAAATACTACTCACCCCATCTAGCATTAGGCTACCTTTGCCTGAAAAGGTGGTTTTGTTCCAGGAAAGACCAGGAAAGGGGAGACTTGGGGAAGATCTAAAAGCTTTTACTGGTTTAATCATGGAAAATATGGTAACCACAGTCCCAGGGGACATTCTGTTCAATTATCTTCAAGCTGGAAGCTTGCCTATAAATTAAAAACCTGCAAAAATGGAAGATAATCCCTTTCCAAAGCAACTCAGGTCTAAAGAAGACTGTGTACATAAATGAGGGCATAAATAACCACACTATTATGCTGGTTTTTTTTTTTTTTTTAGTGATTATAAAAATTATGATAGTCATTATGGAAAAATTTGAAAGGTCAGAATAGGATGAAGGAAAAAAATATCAATTACCCATAAGAAGTTTAACCACCCAGGGAGATCATCATTACCATTTTGTTCTATATCCTTTCATCCTACTTGTATCCCATATTCCACTGATTCTAAGGTGCCCAAATTTTCCACAAGCTCTGAAGTTAAGATGTATCTTACAATCAGTGGTGTCTTACAACTGATTGACAGCATTTTTCTTTCTTAGTGGAACATAAAATCAATGATGTGCTAGAACTTATAAAATGTAGTATGACTGCGTGTCCGTGTATACACGATTTTACATAGTCAAGGGGATGCTGTTAATATGCTCCTTTAAACTACTAGAATTCTCAACTTACTTCAGCTCTAAAAACACCAAACACCAAACCTACTGTCATCGAGTCAATTCCAACTTGTAGCAACCCCCACTGGGTTTCCCAGGCAGTAAATCTTTACAGAAGTAGATTGTTCTGTCTTGGTTCTGCAGAGTGGCTGGTGGACTCAAACTTCCAACCTTCTGATTAACAGTCAAACGCCTTAGGCACTACAATATGAGAGCTCCTTATTTCAGCTCTAGAAAAGGGTAAATCTCCATTTTGAGCAAATCTGACACTCATAGTATAGTTAGCTGTCCTGAAACAGCAAATAAAATGTATAGAGAAACAGGAAGATACTGTGGGAGATTATTCCTTTCTACAGAAGATACTTATTTTGAAAACACAAAACAAAAACATAACAACAGAAACACCTAATATAATACCAACATGTATGTATCTATTAATGATTGTTTGCTTCCTTAAAAGCAGCAGTGGCCACTGGATCAGTCTCCTGTTTGCCGAGCAGCTGGGTTCAGAAGGCCCTGGGGTAATGGCAGGGAGCTGGAGGACCAGTGTAAAGACAAAACCATGATATAGCTCTAGCTTGGAGAGGTCAACAAACCAATGCCAGCAAGAGCAAACCAGAAAAACCTCTCATCACAGCACTTTCCATTATCCTGCCATTTTCTATGACATTTCCCCACTTGCTAATGTCCTGCCTTCCTGTAATACACGCGGAAGGTCCACCATCTGTATACACTTCTCAGAAATGTTTGGTTGCTTGGGAACTAGCCCTCAAGAGCAGGTGGAAAGACTGTAGGCCTGGGACTGAGGAGACCTAAGTGTGGATCTCAGCTCTTTCCTGGAGCTCATTGCCTCCATTACACAGTGATGGGTCAGTGATGCTCAAGGAGGGGATCCACACCCAGGGACAGCAATCAGCCCCTTGAGGAGGAGTGAGGAGGGGAGCAAGTGAGCTGCTTAAAGTATACTAAAAAACAAAATAAAATAAAACAAAAAACTCTGTCGCTGAGTATATTCTGACTCATAGCAATCCCCATTGTATTTCCAAGGTGGAAGTACATTGCCGCATCTCCATTCCATGGAGCAGCTGGTGGGTTTGAACCGCCAACCTTCTGGTTAGCAGTCAAATGCCTTGGGCACTATGCCACCAGAGTTCCTTATAGCAACAGCTTATCCCTTGCTTTTCATTTGTTTGTAAATACCTTGCTGATTTTGTAATTTCCACAGCAGTAAGTGCAAGCATAAAAGTATGAAGGGAGCCCTGAGTTAAATGTGTGTGTGTGTGTGTGGGGGGTCCTAAGGTAAATGTTCTCTCAAGTTCCTTCTAGCTTTAAAATTCCAGTGACTCCCAAGCTAAAGAACTTCACTGATGACACTCACCAGCCCTCCTAGCACAGTCAGAGGCCCCTCAACAAGGTGCTAATAAACCTCTTTCCCCCAGTGGAGTCCAATCTAACACCTTGAGAAGGAAGGAGGCCTTATACTCCAAAAAGACCCAGTTGGAACCTCAGAAGAAGCTACTCTGAGTTTAAGAGCAAAACATAATACTTAGTTTGTCTGTATTTTTCCCCAATCAAATTTAAGCTTATTTACAATTTATTTCACTCTCCATATAACATAAAAAAGTATATTACTGACATCTTCCATTTACCGTTTGCAATCATTCTTTCCAACTTTGAAACAAAAGTCAAAATAAAAATGGAAGCCTTCCAATGTGCAAAGATGTGTGCTGGCATTTCTGCTGGCAGCTTGCTTTCATTCTCATATGCTTTGGAGTGGGTGTGGGCAGGTAAGGCTATCTTTAATTTACTGACCACGGCAGACAATGGGTTGTGGGCAAGAATTCAGGTATAAGGGAAACAAGGTGGCCATGGAGAATTAAGCTAACACCCCACATGCAGATGTGACTAAGCATTGGTTGGGGAATTTCTAGAAGAGGGGGATAGGAAGGGGCAGGAATCTCCCACCTACGGAGAGGAAACCTAATTAATTACCTGTATGCTCCCTAAAGTATGTCGACACCCAGTTTCTGAATCCCAGACCCAGCTCTGTACTAACCCTGGTGAACCTTCCCAGGCAACGTTCCCCTGGAGGCTTGCTGATACCAGCTAGCTACCTCCTCTGCAGCCCCACCTTTATCCCCAGCTTGCTCCTTCGAGAGTAGCGCGGGACATCTGAGGTTATGTCAAGTCTTTCCAGGCAGCATCTCACTTGCCTGGGAAGAAGTGCAAGGAACAGCTAGCCTCAAATAGCCTATTTTCCTATCGCCTCTCTCTTCTTCCCATCTGTTTTTCCCCACCTCCACCCCCATGCCAGTGAACTTCGGAGGGTCTGGGGAGATGGCTGCCCCTATAATAACTCCCATTTGTGCCCCAGAACAGGGCAGCGATTGCCCTTAGAGCTGAGAGGACGGGATGGAAGGTGGAAAAGAACAGAGTTCAACTTAGAATAGCTTAGGAAAGAGAAGATCCTAGACAGGCAGGGAAAACAGAGACCAGTGGTAAGAGATACATATCATGTAAGAAAGAGAGACTAACAATTAATTAGTTTTGTGAGACAGGGAGTCAAAACCAGATCCCGAGGCCTGGGAGCAGAGTCTGTCATTTCCAAAGGAAAAGGGAGTGAGGGCATGGCATGGGGAGACTAGAGCAGGAAGACAGGGTGCTCCGAGAGTGCATCTGAGCTCTGGCCTGAGCTTCTAAGGGTTGAAAGCCTTCATCGGCTCTGCCATTCCTACTGCTCAGTAACCAACAAAATATTTTTTTAAAGGGGTAAGGGATAATGTCACATAGGGACAAGGTAGGGAAGAATGCGGCAACAGCTTTAAAGGCATGGAGGTCTTAAGTAAAAACCCTCAAAGCAGATAAACCCAAGCATTATCTCATTAAATCTCCTCCCTGATCTGTATCCTGGTGGCTTTTTATCCTGCCGGCCCTGCAAAGCAGCTGAGAGCTTGTTAGAACACTTCTCACTTGTTCCTCTTGGTCTCAGTCACTTTGCTTCCTCTGCCAACACCTAATGTGTGTGGACAGCCCACGAAGGCACATCCCAGAACAGGCAGTAGGTCCTAGAACCTTTCTTAGGGGGAAGGGTCACCAAATTTCACTGATCAATCCCTTTGCAAAGCTTCCCAAGCTGCACAAGGGCAACTTGGTTGCTGTTATCAAGAAGTATTTGGTACCAGAAGCACTGGTTGTGAGCAGCTTCTGTTCTGGGGCTGAGAGAGGATCTGAGAGCAGGTGCAGGAACTCAGGCAACAGACACAGTTTCCATGGGGCAGCTGATGCTTTCATAAGCAACACAGAGCCCCAGGATTGGAACAAGGGGACTCAAGGGTCCCTGCTCCAGAGTGCAGGTGACTCTAAGTGCCACGGAACATGAAGTACATGGAGACTAGTCCCTGCAATCACTGCTGCTCCATGGCTGCCTTTCAGTTCTAACCTTCTCTTCACCACCTCAAGCAGCTCCTGTCACAAATTCACTTTCCTTCCCTCTCTGCCTCTCCTGCCAGCCCATATTTTCACTCTTTACAGGCAGAAATGAGACAATGCACTTTGGTTAAAGGCATCCTTGCTTTCCCCGAAAGCTTGAAGGTGAAACGGGGTGGAAGTGGGGGGTGGTGTGTGGAAGCACAAAGGGGGCAAGAAAATGGAGGGCTTATTGCCTGCCACCCCCACGACATTGTGGCCCATCTGCTTCTCATCAGCAGAAATTCTACTTGGCAATTCTTAGTTAAACATAAAGTTCCTGCATGTCTGGAAGGCAACAAAGCACTCCCTTACAGACACTCTGCTCCCCATTTTTCATCACTTCTGCAGCTTACTGTGCTGACTTGGAGACCTTGCTCTCGCCTTTTCTTGGACTCTGCACTCCCCTACAGACGGCAGTTATCTCACTGGCTATGACTGCTCATGTCCATGACTGTCTCCGCACTGGCCTCAACTTTTCTCATCTGTATCCCTAGTACCCAGCCCAGGAACTCAATGAACACTTGGGGATGGAATGAATGAATCTAGACCACCTGAGAAATAGTCCGCACTGCTGGTTAAGAGCTCAAGTACTTGAATATTTGAATCCCAGTGCTGTTACTTATTACCAGTATGAGTCTCAGTTTTGTCATCAGGAAAATGAGAGTAACAGCAGTATTCACACTCAAAGGATTAAGAAAAACCAAACTCAAACTCACTGCCACTGAGTCAATTCCAACTCACAGCAACTCCCACTGGATTTCTAAGGTGGTAAATCTTTACAGAAGTAGATCGCTCCATCTTCCTTCAGCAGAGCAGCTGGTGGGTTTGAACTGCCAACCTTCTGGTTAACAGTCAAATGTCTTAGGCACTGTGCCACCAGATCTCCTTCAAAGGATTTATGGGAAAGTTAAATAAAAAACCAAAACCAAACCCACTGGGTAGAGTCTTTATTTACACCATCTTATTTAACCCTCATGAGTCTCTAGGCGGGTTAAATAAGATGATGTAAATAAAGGCCTGAGCCCAGATCAGGTAGAAAAGGGAAGATGAACACAGACTTCGTTCAAATTATAGCAGATGCCAATGACTCAGGTATTTCCAATTTGGCTGGGAATAATTACAAAGTTAGTATCATCAGAGTATGGTTATTGTCCATCTTATCTAAAGAGAAGCTATAGTGCCTCGGGGGCTGAGAACCTGCCATGCAGCCTTGGGGGCTACAGAGGCAGTGGCAGAAATCAAATCCACAGATCTACTAAAGATTGTCAAATGAGAAGCCTTCTGTTTTTCCTTCCAAATTCTCACCCTGCTGTCAAGAACCAAGTCATTCCATTAGACTCTGAATTCCATTTGCTTTCCCTCTGTAACTCTCAAATCCACCCCCTTCCCCTTGCTCTCACCTCAGCAGTGCTGCCCACAAGATACCTCCCACACATCTCTGCCAAGACTAATTCATGTGTTTCAGATACTCCTACAGCAAGTTTTCTTTTTCACAGAAAAAGTGGCTGAAATCACTTTGAACGTTTCACAAAGCAAACAATCCTAGGAAGAAAGTGTGTGTGTGTGCGTGGGGGGTGGGGAGTCAGGGGGGAAAATCAAATACATCTCAGCCTTAATAAGCCATTTTCATATTTCAGGGTTCCCTATAATTTTCACATCAGGCATCTGTCTTTAAAATTTGGAAGTTAAGTGAATGAAAGGAGAGCTCTTCCACAAAAACACAGTTCCCAAGCAGCCCACCCACTGTCCGTCACTGAGGCAGCCTTTGAAACTGTAAACCAGATGCAAATACAGCTCTGAAGAGAATTGTGGTGGGCACAGCTTATTGGTCATTGCAGCACCTATTTTCCATTTCCTTCCCCCTGCCCATCTCAACCACAGAAGCTAGAGACCAAGCCTGCTTTCCTAGTCTCCCTTCAACCTGGCGTGGCCACAGGACACAAGTGGGGCTAATAGGACATCAGTGGAATTCTGCAGGAAGCTTCTAGTAAAGCCTTTTCTTTCCATATAAAAGAACAGTTACTGGTACTGCCCTTCTACCTCCTTTTGTCATGAATGAAGATGTGCTGTCTGGAGCTGCGACAGTCTTCTTGCAACCATGAGGCAATAGGCAGGAACCAAAGGCCAAGAGAGTCACTGAGATACCAACTCAGAACCTTGTCACACTGTTCCATTCTAGCAAATGAGACTTGTCATATGGAAAAAGTAACTTTCCATTCATTTAAGCCACCATAACTTGGATTTTCAATGACTTGCTGCTGAAAGCATTACTAAATTATTCAATAGCTGATCTTTATCTATACAACAGAACGGCTTCACTAATTTAAGAATATTTCTATTATACCAGGTTTGAAGCAGATGTCCTATTTCATTTGACCATCTTTGAAGTTTTGGACCCATTTACCTAAGCACCTGTTATTTGCATATCTCTATTCAAATGTTTCATGGTTGCCTTAAACTCAAAAGGGTCAGGACTATGTCTCTTCCAGGGCTCTCTGGAAGTTAAGATGGTGGCTTAACTGTACACTGTTCAAGCCAGAGTATTCCTTGATGCCACTGTCTCCTACACCTTCTCATCTAATATGTCACCAAGCTCTACAGATTTTGCCACCTGAGTATTTTTCTAATCTACTATCTTCTACTACTCTTATCTAGGTCTAAGGTGTGTTATGTTATTATGCCTGGGTCATTCCAATAGCCTCTTAACTCATTTCTTTGCATCCATACTCGCCCTTTCCATGGTGATCTTATAAAATACAAACCTTACCATGTTATTCCCTTCTTTAGAATCCTAATGGTTTCCCATGGCCCCCAGGATAAGGTCTAAATTCCTTAAGACTTAAAAGGTCTTGCCTAATCTGACACCTAATCACCTCTCCAGTTTCTCCAGTCTTATCTTAAGTCTTTCCTCTTGGTCCTCTCAGTTCCTGCTACAGTGTAATTCTTTCATTTTCTCAAAGCCATCATATACATTTCTGTTTTAGGGCCACAATACATGCTATTCTATCTATGAGGGAGGCATTCCTGCAGCTATATGGCCTATCTAACTCTTACTCAAGGAGCTCTGGTGACGTAGTGCCTATGGCATTTGACTGCTAACCAGAAGGCTGGCTGTTCAAACCCACCAGTCACACTGTGAAAGGAAGGCTGGGCAATCTACTTCCACACAGATTTACCACTTCAGAAACCCAAAGGGGGTCACTATGAGTTGGACAACTCAATGGCAGTGAGTTTAGTTTGGTTTGTTTTAACCCTTACTCATCCCTGTTTGCAACCCAAACAATGAATTTTTCATTTCAGATAATGTACTTTTTTGTTCTAGATTTCCACTTAGTTCTTCTTTTTTTTTTTTTTCAAATAGTTTCCATTTCTCTCTTGAGATTCTCCATCTGTTCACTCATTGTGACCATCTTTTTTTCTAAGTCCCAAATACTATTTAAAGGTCTTATCTGCTAATCCCAACATCTGGGTCATATGTCTATTTCTATTGGGCTGCTCTCCACCCTCCCTCCACCCCCGGATTATGGGTCACATTTTTCTGCTTCTTTGGAAGTCTAGTAATCTTTTTATTGCATGCTAAACACTGCAGATGAAACTTTGTAGGGAGTATGGATTATTTAGTCTCCCTTTAAAGATCATGAGCTTTGAGCTTTATTCTGGCAAGCTCCTTTTGAACCTATCAAGTTTGGTTTTATTTCTTATTAGAATGAGTTATTTTGATTTTGTCCTTAACCCTAAGGTATCATCCTGACTCCTAATGCATGGCCTTTTTGGATTTCAACTGGATACCCTTGGCTGGGCTATAATTCTAAGTCTCCTAATACAGAACATTTTTTCCCTTCCCCCATAGTATCTCTGTTTTGATCTCAGTCCTGCAGCAATCATTCTCTATTAGGACTCATGGAATCTTGTTTTGTGCATGAATAGCCCCAGCCCTTCTTCATCCAAGGACCTGTGAAAAGAGATTTCTGTCCACCCCTGCCACGCCCACAGCACTTTTTCTTCTCCTAATTTTCAGGGCAAACCAAGTGCTGACCTCCAAAGACAGCTTTTTAAATAAATGTGCACAGGAGTTCGGCAAGAACCAGGCGAGTCACCATAGCAACTAACAATATCTGCTGAACAGTTGAAAATGCATAGCTGACAATTGAAAGAATAATGCCCCTCAGTTAGGTTATTACATTTCCAACTAGAGGCAGAGGTCAGAACAAAAGAGCTAATTAGGAGACCTTTCGAACAATGGCTATTAGAGAATCATTTGACCTGTCCTTGAGGTGACCTGGTATCTCTCCCAGTAATACAGTAGCCGTGACTGTCAGCAAACACAGGCTTTCTCTGCTTGGGATGGTACAAAAAGCTTTGTACCTCAGCTTTGTTCTTCTCATCTAGTCTCCCAATATTACTATGTGCTTAAAAGAAGCAAGGTCCTGTGTTAGCAAGTTCTAATGAGTACTTTTTCAAATCCATATGCTATTCTCTACTGCATTCGGAGTAAATTGTAAAGGGAAAACAGCCGCACATAAGCTATGTCTTTTCAGTGAAAAAACTGGAGGTCATATTTTCATACGGCATTGGTATTATAAGTTGATATACTGCTCTTGAAAAGCAGTCTAATTTGGCAAAGTTCTATAATGATCAAAGTTTATTTACAACTTTGCGCTTTCTTTGTATATAATAACTGCAGTATCAGCTCTGACCCAAAGTCTGTTTTGGTCTAGCACCCCATCTCCGACAAAGCAACCCATGGGCTACTATGGAAGGGTCAGCTATCCTTTTTATAGTGACTACACCAGCCACTCCTCAGAAGGAAGGTTGGGCAATCTACTTCCGTAGTGATACCACCTCAGAAACCCAAGGAGGGGTCACTATGAGTCAGATCCGACTCGATGGCAGTGCGTTTGGTTTTTTTGGTTACCATAGGGGAAGCACTACCAAGATATACCCTGAGTCTGTCATGATGCTTTTACGTTTTCAGATCCTGTTTATGTCTAGTCTTATGCTAATGAGGTACAGAGATCATCAAATTGCCATGTTTAGTGTCCCTAATTTGCTCTAATCCTCCTCTCTACAGTTTTAAGGAATGACCCCTTAGTTTCAGTATTCTGAAACTTGATAAACTCAAAGGTGACTTTGCACAGAGTGCCTGTGGCATAAAGAGAATTGGTTATTTTGCCCAGGCTATTGGAGATTTAAGGAGCTCTGGTGGTGCAATGGTTAAAACATTTGGCTGCTAACTCAAAGGTGGTTGTGCAAACCCACCAGCCACTCCACAGGACAGAGATGAGACAGTCTGCTTCCATCAAGATTTATAGCCTTGGAAACCCTATGGGACAGTTCTACTCTGTACTGTAGGGTTGCTATGAGTCGCAATTGACTTGAGGGCAGTGTATATTGGAGATTTAATAAATAAGTCCCTTCCTTCAACTGCTGGTTTTACACTGAACCTCTGAACACATAAAAAGCCAGAAGGTACTGGCTAAAAGAAGGTATTACTAAAGATCACTTGGTGCAACACCATCATTTCATAGATGAGGAAACTGAGGCCCAGAGACGTGTACCAGTTTATATTGTTAATCAGGAACATTACAAGAATAAAATCCAGAGCTTTCATTCCTGATTCAATTCATTTGCACTCTGGTCTTTCCTAACAGAGACTGGCCATCTCTACTCTTTTTGGATGGTGTCATAGTCCTCTAGTGCTGCTGTAACAGAATACCACAAGTGGATGATTTTAACAAACAGGAATTTATTCTCTTACAGTTTTAGAAGTTCAAATTCAGAATGCTAACTAGGGGATGGGTGAGGCCCCTCAACCTTCGACTTCAGCTCTGCCTCTTATTCCAGGCCCACTGGAGCTGGAGGCATCTCCAAACTCAGACAGCTGCTGGCTGCTGAGTCTGAAGAACCCAAGGTGCACAGTAAATGGTGCAGTCCCAGCATTAGAAGATAACACGGCAGGCCACTAGTGTATGTCCAGTAACATTTCTAAGATCAGCAGACCACACAGCAGGCCACTGGTGACATTGCCAAATGCAGGATCCAGATGTGCCAAAAAGCTAGAGACCTTTCTCAAAGCTTCTCCTTATATACTAGAAGCAAGCCACACACACTGGAGGCAACTACTTAGCTGCTCACATCAGGTTCCACCATGGAGGTAATTACAATCTCATCATGGGAAGTAACTGTGTTGGATAGGGTTCTCTAGAGAAACACAAAAACCAGCAAAGTATATATATATATATATATATATATATTTATAGAGAGAGAAAGAGAGAGAGAGATTTATCTTAGATAAATGGCTCACAAACGTATAGAAGCTGGCAAATTCAATCTGAAAAGTTCGTCTCTGGAGGGGGATGGGTCCCAGGGCCGTCTGGCTTTCACCACGCACGGCAGAGGAGTTCAAGTCACAAAGTTCGTCTCTGGAGAGAGATGGGGCCGGGAGTCGTCTGGTTCTCACAAGCGTAGCAGAGCCGGGAGAATCAACTGACACGCAGGGCCGCCGAGAGATGGGGCCCGGAGTCGTCAGGTTCCCGCAAGCGCAGCAGAGCCGGGAGAATCAAAACCGACACGCAGGGCCGCCGAGAGATGGGGCCCGGAGTCGTCTGGTTCCCGCAAGCGCAGCAGAGCCGGGAGAATCAGAACCGACACGCCGAGCCGTCGTTCCCAACAAAGAAAAAAAATCCAAAAGGCTCCTCTGGGGCGCGCAGCGAGCTGCTCGCTCCAGGAAGCATATATCTGGAATGCTGTTTTTTTCAGTTTGTTCCTCGGATAGTATTACAGGTAGGCCACACCCCTGGGGAAACTCCCCCTAGACTGACCGGCCGCTTAGGACATAGTCATGTGATCCATCATGAGAAACAACACTCACAAGTGAAGTCCAGCCAAGTTGACAGATCTTCAACTATCACAGTAACTATATCCAGCTGTCCCGCTACTCAAAACTATGGCCCAGCCTAGTTGACACACAACTTTAACTACCAGAGATGGTCTTCTCTAGACCCTCTGGAATTTAATTCTATCTTCCTTGAGGTCTTATGAGAACTATACAGATAAAGAAAATTTTTTACTTTTTTAGCTTCATTGCTGACATAATTTTATTGATAAAGTTAAACTTTTTTTTTTTTTTTTTTTTTGCCTCTGTGGAAGTACAAGGATTCATTGAGTTGAAAGGTCAGCAAGCAACAGCCTACAATGCTCTACAGGTGCCATTCTTGAGTTACCACTCAGAGAGTTACAGTTACAACTCATCTGCTTCCTGTCTGCACACTCATGGTTCTGAGAGCCCATCCTTGAGTTCATCCCCAACAGGGAGGCTCTCCAATACCAAACGACTTTAGTGTTGCCTCAAATGAGTAAGACATTATTGGAAAGCCCCCAGGCTAACACTCACCTTTGCATAAGCGGTAGTTTTAATAAACCACTGTCTGAGGTACTTCTGTTCCACTTTTGCTCCAGAACGCCACGAACAGCCATGTTCATCCACCTGCTCATTGGCAAGCACCGTTTGATCTACTGGGTCCCAGTTAACCAGTGCCTGTGTAATTCAGGAAACAAAATTATACTATCTGGTGAGTACCTAAAAGTATCTTAGGCCTAAAAACTAAGTTAATAAACCTAAAGTAATTTACTTATTATCAGTGCCTGTTTTGAGGAGGAGAGGAAGGAGTAGCACTCAAAATAAAAAATAATGGTTAAATATTGTTTAGTAACTTAATTAGTTCATTCAAGAGGCATATCTCCTTCTTTTAAAAAATGTGTAACATAAACTGTATAAAAGAAAAAAAAAAGCTGTGTATATCTCTACCTCCTGCCCATGTAAATCTCAGAGTATATGGGAGAAGAAACATGAGGTATTGGAGACTGCAAAAAAATAGGCCTTTATTTTCTTATCAACATTTCCCACACAGCCTGCTAGTGCTCAGGTTCTAGGTTACAAAATACAATGAGGAAGATGTGCTTCTAAGAGGTTTGCATGTTATAATAAAACCCAGATGTGGAATAAAAGACAAATAAAAGCAAAACACAAAAGCTATTTTTTTCCCCCTCTCTCCCCTAATGAAAGACTTGGGGGAAGAGGAAAAACAACAAAGGAAACAGAGTGTCAAATCAAAGATACCTCAGCTGTGGGAGTGCACATTCCTGTGTCCTTCTCAGTCCCAAAGCCCCTCAGCCACACGGCAGCAGGGCTCAGGCTCAGACTCTCCACAGCTGGTAAACTTGTTGTTGTTGTTGTTATGTGTCCTTGAGTAGGACCCGACTCACGGCGACCAGGTGGGCAAAATCCCGGCTCCTTGAGCCCAGAGGGTGCAGCACAACCAGCTTCTGGGAGCCCTGGACAAATGCCTTTTCTCAGATTTCTTCTCTTACACCACTGTCTCTATCATATTTCACCCTGAAGCCACAGTCTTCCCTTAGCCAGCATTCTGGATTTTCACATTTTGCATGTTTAACTATCAAAGTTAATGCTTTGATTTTCAGGCAAGCATAGTCTTGTTCCACTTTTGCATAGGAGAGGTTGCTGGGCAGTGTCATTGATTATATGCATTTCCCTAGTTGGCAATTATGTTCTCAATTGCCCTACTGAAGTCAACACCACATGCCTTTATAACTAGCCTTGTTTGTAATGTAACATCTGCATTTTGAAATCAACCTTAAATCATTAAAACATCTGGAAACACAGCAAACTCAGAGCAGACATCCCCATTACATCCCTCACATGGGTATCTAACAACATTGTGGAACAAGTCATTTTAAATAAGAGAATTCCTGTGATTTATCAAGGGTTCAACGCTGGATTTTATATTTTTTGTTTGAGTGATTTGTGAAAAGCTTTCTAAAATGCACACCCTAACATAATTACAACTGTGATGAAGTCATGGTCACAAAGATTGATTTTATAGTGATGGTGGGCATCCATCAGTTTTGCCTCTTCTCCCCACCCTTTGCCTTCATGCTCTTGGAGGTGGGGGTGACTATGTGCTCCCTTGGCCATTATCTGGACAATACCACCCTGACTTCACTTTCATCAGCTCTCCTCTCTCTGTAACACAGGCAGCTGTAGAGTTTGCGGCCCCCACTTCTCATTCAAAACCCTCACTGTCTCTCATCGTACTTCTTCCTCTTCCCTTTCCTCTCTGGTGATCTATTGGCTCCCTGGCCCTTACTCCTTCACATAGCGTGCGGGCCTTTCTACAGCACACCACCCTCAGCATGCTTTCGTCTTCTGGTCATTGCATCACTCCTCTGGTCCTTGGCTACACCATCATTTCCCTCATTTCATTCTCCTCGAGATCTGCTCTTTTACTACCAAAGACCTCTGCTGAGTACATTGTCAGGCAGCCTCAGGTTCTAGAAATCTGGCAAAGCCTAAGTTATAGGATATTGATTTTCTCAAGGTCTATTAGCTTTTTCTTGAGAAAAGCATGCTTAATTAAGAAACACCACGTAGATCTTATGAAAGGATCTAACTCTCAAAATTGATCTTACTCCATTCTATCTGGAATGGGCCTGAATTTGGACTGAGTCCAGGAGCGGTTCCCAAGGCGACCGCTTATTTTTGTTACTGTCACCGCATTCCGAAACGACAAGGTAGCACAGTGGGAGAGGCTGCCTGTTTGTCAGTGCTCCTGATGAAGATGAGGCCACGCTGCAAGCCTTCCTTCAGTGTGTGAATTAGCACTGTCACCAGCTGCCACTGAAATTACAGAGAGAGCCAAAGCCAAACTCATCCATTAAGTGACTCCACAGTTCCCTAGAATGTCAAGCATAATAGAGCATCATTCTTCTCTCTAATAACTACATCCATGGAATGAAACTTTTTTTCTCTTCTTAATCCAAAGAGGAAAAATTAATGTTCCTCCAAATAGAGGTCTTTATATTCATATTTGTAGCTGAAAATATTTTTGTTTCTTGAGAGCATAAACTTGGAAATGAACATTGTGGTGCACAGTATTCATTAAGAAAAAAAGACTGAAGTGCTCCAGCTATGTTTAGTGATGCTCTGTTCAAATACTGTCCCTGACTGTTCACTTACGTAACTTATGGCAGAACTGAATTTAAGGTTAAGGCTATTTTTATTGTAAAACAAAACAAAAACTTATAATGCCATTAGAGAAGGAAAGGTAATAATACTTGAATTTTAGGAGCTCTAGTAGCGTAGTCCCCAGTACTTGACTGCTAACTGGAAGGCTGGCAGGTCAAACCCACCAGCCACTCCTCGGAAGAAAGGTTGGACAATCTACTTGCTTAGTGATACTGCCTTGGAAACCCAAGGAGGGGTCACTGTGAGTCAGGTCCGACTTGACGGCACATAACTACAACAGCAACAACTATGTTTAAAGGAGCACTGGTGGTGCAAGGACTAAGTGCTTGGCTGCTAATGGAAAGATTGGTGGTTTGATCCCACCAGCCACTCTGTGATGAGGCAGTCATCTTCTGTAAAGATTACAGCTTTTGAAACCCTGTGGGGCAGTTCTACTGTGTCCTATAGGATTGCTACAAGTCGAAATCCAACTTGACAGCAATAGGTTTAGTTTGGTTTTAAATATGCTTTACAAAGTAGTATGTGCAATGTTTATTAGGCCATTGCCAAGGTTCTTAATTTAAAGAGTTTATATTTTGAAATACACCATGGAAGTAGAATGCTAACTGATTGCCATGACTATGCTTTATGGATTAGGGCTAACTCTGATCATCAAACAATGTACTAAATGTGCATTTTTTGCATTCTATTTATGATTTTACTGATTTTAAAAAAACGAGATTAATATACTAAGAACACTAAACTCAACAACTAGCAATAAAAACATTACCTTTTAAAATTAAAATCCAGAAAATAATCTAAATGATTCTTCCCTCATACCTGCCCACGGATAGACTCCCTCAGAATAAGCAAAAACTTTCCAATTTATTTTTATATTCCATTTTTTCCAATTAAAATACCATACCAGATGCAAATAACTCTGCAGGTGCACTCAGGTGGGCATTTATTGAGCACCTACTCTGTACGATGTATACCAACACCACGTCAGGCTCTTCACATAGATTCACTTGTTAAATTCTCATAATGACCCTATGAAATAGAGAGCAGGGGTTTGTGGTAGGCATCCTCCTCTGCAGGATGTCCATGTCCTGTTCACCAGAATCTATATGTTAGCTTATATAGCAAAGGGACTTTGCAGATATGATTAAAGTAAGGATTTTGAGATGGGGAGATTATGCTGGATCCTCTAGGTGCACCCCCGTGATCACAAGGGGCCATATAAGTGAAAGGGTCAGAGAAGAAGATATGATGACAGAAGCACTGGCCAGAGAGAAGCAAAGATGCTACACTGATGTCTTTGAAGATAGAAGGAGGCCAAACCCAAGGATCAAGGTGCCCTCTAGAAGCTGGAGAAGACAAGGAAATGGATTCTCCCCTAGAATCTCCAGAAGGAACGCAGGCCTGATCATTCTAGATTTCATTTTAGCCCAGTGAGACCCACTTTGCACTTCTGACCTCCAGAACTGTAAGATCATTAAGTTTGTGTATTTTAAGCCACCACTTTTATGGTCATTTGTTACAGCAGCAGCAACAGGAAACAAATACAGGGCTGTTTCCTTGAGAGAAGCAGTCAGAGGGAAAACTGGACTACATTCCCCAAGGGGATGCACATTGCAGGGTGGAGAATGTCACACTAATTTGGAAAATACCTGAAAGAAGAGAAGAAGGGCTGGAGACTACAGGATGGCTGCACATGCACAATGGGATCCTCCAATACCATACTGGCTGCAAGTAACTCTACAGGTGCACTCAGGTGGGCATTTATTGAGCACCTACTCTGTGCCTGGAGTCCTGACATTTAAAGGAAAGTCACTCAGCTCCTTAGATGGTGATTGTGATTGGACAGGATCCAATTCAGCAGTGGGGAGGTTAAAGTTCCTGTTTTCATTTGGCATGTTGTAGACCCGAAACAACATGGACAAACTTTGAGTGTGGAGACAGAGAGAAGCAAGTTTCCTGTAAAGGAAACAGCACACATACAGGCTTCATGTGAGAAATGTTTACACTCGTACATTAACAAGCCAAATAATTTCATATCTCATCCATGTCTTATCAACATGGTTACGTTCCAAAGACCAGGTTGTTATGTACAAATCAGCATTATGTGAAAACGGAGGATGAACAAATACATCACATCACAAAATGGAAAATGACTGCCAAACACTGAGAATCATGGCTCAGCCAAGTTAACATAGAACCTTAACCATGAAAGACAATGTTACTCTCACCTCATACCTTAGTGTCTGTAACTGCCAGATGTACAACATTAATGCACAAAATAATCAGATAGTTGCAGTACAGTGAGTTACTTGGTGTATGGCTCTCCTAGCCATGGTCTTTGTGACTCCCACCAGATGATTGGGTGGAACTATGCACATGTAAGATGCCTGTGGTCCACCAAGGGAACTGGATAGCTTGCTAATGATATAAATAAGGTACATGGCACCGCTGTGGGAGGGGGACCATGCAAATACGGTGTATGGGATTCTAAAGTGGGAATTGGTTAGTTTTGTCATTCTAACCAAACAAAAACAAACTCACTGCTGTCGAGTCAATTCGACTCATAGAGACCCCTCCTTGGGTTTCTGAGGTGTATCTCTACGGAAGTAGATTGCCCAATCTTCCTTCTGAGGAGTGGCTAGTGGGTTTGAACCGCTAAGCTAAGCTCATTTTTGCTAAGCTTAAAATGAGCCTTCCTAGAGACAGAAAGGAGAATCCCACTGCCATCAGGAGAGAAGAGCCAGAGGTGGAGTGGAGTGAGTCCAAGGACCCAAGATCCCCGTGCTGGACCTCACTGTAGAGAGACGGCAGAGACAACTGGCAGAGACGACCAGTAGAGGAACTGAGGCATGAGACAAAGTGGTGGGCTTGCTGGCCCGTGGAACGAGAAAACTTTGGGCAAAGGCTTGCTGGCAGACTGAGGTACACCTAAGTGCACCTACCGGCAAAGCTAAAAGAGCTTTGTAACAACTTGCCTGAGCAGGGCAGAGGCCAGGCCGAGAGGCCAAGGGCCAGAGAGGTGTGCCAAAGGGCATGGCAGAGGGGATACTGTCCTGATGGAAAAACTGTATCTTGAGCATGTCCCTGAACTTCATCAGAAGTTCATTAGAAGTTTTTCCATCAGAAGTGTAACCTGCTACTTCCCTAATAAACTCCATAATTTTGAGTATTGTCTGTGAGTTCTGTGTGGCCACTGCAACAAATTATCGAACCAGCAGAGCAGTAGTGAGTGCCGTGGGAGGGATGGTTGGTGTCAAAATCGGTTAAAAAAAAAACCCTGCAGTATAGTGGTATGTCTGGTGTCACAGGAATAAGCCTTGGGTTGTTGATGGTGTCTCCCCCTTGTGACATTAGAGGAGGTCAGGAAATGCTGCCTCCTTGTCCTTTCCACAATAGATTTTTTTACTATTGTTGTAAATGCAAAAAGTCAGATGATGAGATAATCGATAAGTGAGGAGTAGGTATATACACTTTACTGGTTTTTCTTTGCTTAAGAACCCAGCTTAAGCCAACTTTCTACTTAACCATTGTTTATGATTATTTACAACTCTGTACATCAAGAGGTTAACTTAGAGAAAACTGATAGATAGTAATGTAAATTATTTTTGTCTGACACGAATGCAAGTAGTTCCCATTGAATACCATATAGATGATTTCTGTCTCATAGAAAAAACAGCTCCAGTGGTTAGGCCCATTGCCTTGTAGTACATTAAGCAGTTTTGGTTGTATTAGCAAATGCATTTCTGCATTTCTGTTACTCTATAAATCTTTGTTCCTTGATTTCTTATCTTGTTGTTGTTGTTGTTATGTGCCGTCGAGTCGACCCCGACTCATAGTGAATCTTAAAATCTTATTGGTTCCCTCATTAATTAATGCGTTGAAAAAAAATCTTTGATAATACTCATTTTAAATCTGTAAGGGAGTCATGTTTTTAACCTTTTGAAAGTTATGCTTTAACAATACAAAAAGGTCTACTGCAGTCAAGAATGTTGAATAGGTACGCTTCTGTCTCTCACCATTCTCAATTCTACTCTGAGAGAGAAAGATGAAGCAGTCTGCTTCCATAAAGATTCACAACCTTGGAAACTTTATGGGGCAGTTCTACTCTGTCCTATAGGTCACTATGAATCAGAACCAAGTTGATGACACTGGGTTTGGTTTTTGGTTTTGGGCATATAGCGTGTTAAGAAATTAAATTGACCTAGGAGAGTCTGCAATGGTTGAACATCACATGACCCAGTTCTCAAAGTTCCTCCTTTCAATTGACCATAAATGTTGATGGGCACTCACTACATTTCATGCTTCAAATAAACTTAACAAGTATTTTAAACAATCAACATTGTTCCATTTATTACTTCTCAACTTTCTAAACCAGTGTGAATATGACTGAAATGTTATACACACATGCTGTCTGAACCTAGCTACAAGCCACATGAGGATACTGAGCACTTGTGTCCCCCCAAAATAGGCACTGGAATCCCAATCCCTATACCTGTGGATGAATGTGATCTTACTTGAAAGACAAGCTTTTCTTTGTTATGTTCATGAAGCCTTATCAGTGTAAGATATATCCTAAACCTAATCATTACTGAGTTACAAACAGAGCAGATTAGACACATACTGGGGAAGACAGATGCCACATAAGGATCACTAAGAATCAAGGAAGGCCTGAGGCTACTGAAAAGGAAGGAATAGACAAGACCAAGGCCCTGATTTAGACTTTTAGTCTCCAGAACTATGACCAAATAAATTCTGTTTTTAAAGGCACCTACTTGTGGTATTTGTGTCACAATAGCACTAGGAAGCTAAGACAAACTAAAAAAATCAAAACTACTGTCATTGAGTCAATTCTGACTCCTGGTGACTCACAAGTTACAGAGTAGAACTACTCTATAGGGGTTTCTTGGCTGTAATCTTTATGGAAGCAGATTGCCAGGTCTTTTTCCCTCAGTGCAGCTGGGCGGGTTCTAAATGACAACTTTTAGGTTAGTAGTTGAGAGTAAATCATTTGCACTACCCAGGGACCTGGACAACTAAGACATCACCCGTGAAAAAAAAGTGACCAGAGCAGTGCAATGTTTAGTTGCTTTGTGGGTGTACTATGATTAATTTCAGGAACTTAAACTAGTGTTCCTTTTCACTGCTACTGTGCAAACAGGGTTTATTTCTTATTAACAATGGAGTGTTCTAAGAAGATAGAGAAGATTTTTTTAAAAAAGTTTAAATGTGCAGCTAATTTTAACTTACCTCCTTTTGATAGGCCAGTCCAGCTTCATAGAGTTTAATAAAGAGGTACTGAGTCCATTTGTAGTAATCTGGCAAACATGTGGTTATTTCCTGCCCAAAAAAAAAAAAAAAAAAAAGAATAAAAAAAAAAAAAAAAAAAAAAAAAAAAAAACAGGGGAGAAAGGCTTGTATAGGCCATTGTAAACATTTTCCCCAATCTATGCATCAGCCTTGCTAGTCATTTTGAAAAGCAATGAAAACACAAAAATATTTTCCAACCTGTAATAATTTCACCAATTCATAAAGAGAGAGAAGCAATTTATTCTGGGAAAAGAGATGTTATTGAAATGTCACCCCGTGTTTCCCAGGGCATGTTCAATGACAAGAAACTGAACATTCCATTATGTGAGTCAGGCCATTGTCTATTTAGTAAGACCCATTAAAAACATTACCAAATATTAAACTTAGTCAGTGAGAAATCACCTGTTTTGTATTACCAAGCCTAAATCAAATGTTCCCCAAATTTACTTTCTGTCTCAGAAACACATTTGCTACAGAATCTTTAAAAATAAATATTGATTAACCACCCTAAAAGGTTAGCAGTTGATCAAAGAAAAGTTAGGGCAAATATGCTCATACTGTCTTATTGTTTCTTTCTGGTGCTCTTCTTTTAATATCACAAATTAGTGGTTAACATAAAAATGGATGCATGACAGGGGATATTCCACACAATGGTTCCATCTGTAATGAGCTTTTGATAGAAAGCACTTGTATCAACAAGTATAAACAACTCAGGTTTTCTTAAGATGAATAAATGAAGTGTGAGCTTATAAAACTCAGAATGGGAAGGCCTATGACATGGAAACTGGGAAAGGAAGAAAGGTGTCAGGCAAACGCCTGGTGCTCCCACTAGATTGTTTTTCTTATACAACATTCCTAGGTCCTTTGATGGCCAGTTTTCTGAAAACAGCAGAGTAATAACTATTGGAAAACAAGTTTTATGAGAGTAAATAGCCCAACTCTGATCACAGCTTCACCTGTCCCCTGTAAGGCAAGTAATGACAACTAGCCAGACAAATGGCTTACCCACACTGCAGCTGTCCCCCACCAGGTCAGCCCCACACAATGTTGTGGTTTCTGAGCCACACCCATGCCATGGTACCTGGCAGTACCATAGCGCCAAGTCTGCAGGAATGTAAGGCACAAACAGCCTTAGCAACACAAGAATCAGACAGCACACTGGGAAGGGACTGGTTCCCCAAAGCATCCTAAGTCATCTTCATCCCATCAACCCTTCCTTGCCAGCAACCCCTCTTCCAGGCACAGCCCAACACTCAGCATGCTTGTTTTCCAGACAAGTCACTTTAAAACTTCCATTTTTAACAGAAGCTAAACAGCAGGAGCTGTTTAGTCTGTTTTGCTTTGCTCACCACTGTACACTAAGGTCTAGTACATGAGAGGAATTCCAAAGCTGTCACTGAATGAAGGACAAACTAAACAGATACATGAATGCCTGCATGTTAGATCACAGTTGTATACTGCATGTAAGTTTCACAACCTAAATTCAAATTACACTCTGGTCCCAAGATGAACCGGGAGAGAGGGGATAGGGTGAAGACTCAGAATAGAATATGATATTATGGATATGTATTTTTTTAATGCCTCATCAATCAGAGGTTTTAAGAAATATGTGAAGCAAATATGACAAAATAATGACAAGTGTTAAACTGTGGGATAGAAGTTTTTTATTCTCTTAATATTCTGTATATTTGAAATTTTTCATAATCAAAATACTTCTAAAGAATATATATGTATATATTTTCTCAGCCCCTGAATCTACTTCTATACAGTAAAAATTACACAGCAATGGAACAGTGAGGATAGAGCCAGTAGGGAAAAAAATTTTTTTTAATCCAACCATGCATTCACTTACTTTAATTAAGTGAAAGTAATGAAAAGCGCATTTTTCTGGATGCAGGACTCTGAGGTAGGGGAGAAGGGGGAGGGGGTTCCAAGCCACTTCTTTCACTCTGGCTCCAAAGTTGGGTCTGATTTGTTTTATTTATATGGGGTTTCTGTACATGTCTTTAGAAAAGAAAGAAACCTCAGCTGCTAAAGGAGTACAGCTTGAAAAATCCCTGCTCCAGGACCATTATTCCAGTCACTGATGGCTTTATGTGAATGCATGTGCACAGCATGAGCACATGAAAGACAGACAGCCATTGTGCTGAAGTGTTTGACTCGGCCAGAGGTAGCTGGGGGTGCCCTGAGGGCAGAGACTGCCCTGTCCATTTCACTTCCATCCTGGGCTATACACAGGGCCCAGCAACAGACCCTCAAGAATGTTCACTTAGTGAAGAAATGCCAGAGCAGGCACTCACAAGGTCACCAGTAGTCCAGGGTCACAAGAACTATAAATATAGTTGGGGATAGACTCTGTTCTGAAACGCACTTACTGCAAAAGTCAGAGAACCCTTCTGGAACCCCCTTGATTTGCTGATTTAGAAAATCAGCTGTTTCTGATAGCTTATCTAATACCTCATCTCAGTCAAAATCATCAGACATCTTTCTAAAATTAAAAGCTATTCTGCTTAAAAATCAAGACTCTTCTTTCATGTTTTCACTGGGAATCATTTACTCACAACCTAGTCCTACTGAACAAGGGCCGTCTGGGGATTTCAGCAGCCACAAACCCTCTCTCTAAATTAGGGGTTCTCAACTGGAATGATTTTGCCCCCTAAGGGAATATGGCAATGTCTAGAGACATTTTTGTCTGTCACAACTGAAAGAGCATGTGTGTTGGGGGGTCCTGCTGGCACTTAGTGAGCAGAGGACAGAGACCCTGCTAAGCCACCTACAAAGCATCAAACAGCCACACCCAGAAAAGAATGATCCAGCTCCAGATGTCAACAGTGCCAGGATCGAGGCATCTGCTCCAAGGGTTTGAATCTCTTAGTTTGAGACTGTAACCACTGTCAGATTGAAGGAGAGTTAGCCAAGCAATTCTCTGGGAGGATGCCACAAAAAAAAGCAATAAATTGGATAAAACATCATGGGGCAAAAAGGAACATGGCAGTGAGGCCTCCAGTTTCCCTTCTCCAGCTGGGGCAGACCCATCTCTGTCGAGCATGTCTTGCAGTACCTGCAGGAAAGCTGCCCAGTGCAGCCACAGGCCTTTCTACCAACACTGAGGGGAGACAAGCAAAGGCTGGGGCTGCCGGCAGATGAGATGCTGAAACCACCCTGCATGCATAATGCTGATCACTGGAAATGACTGAGTGGTTTTACTATCTAAATTTTAAATCATTTAATATGCCTCCAAGAAGCTGTCTAACTTGGAAAATCTCACATATTTATGTAATAAATGTTAGAGAGGTATATCATTTTTCTTGATACAACATCAGTTTATCCCCTCCCATGAGACAGCTGTTGAACAAATAAATGTTTAAAGAACATCAGTTGGTTGTCCAAACCCAGCCTTGCCTGTGACCCAGGGGGAGTCTGTGGGGCTTCCTGTTGCCTACATCCGCCTTCACTGTGGAAGAGCCGCAACGCTGTAAGCCTTCCTAGTGAGGTCCCCAGGGAAGCCAGATGAAAGTTCTTCTTGGGTCCCCAAATCACTTCTCATCCTGTGCTTTCTATTGCCCTGCTTTCCAAATAAGCCAACACCTGCATTAATGTACCCTTGCTTTTAATGCAAACAGTTGGATAATTCCAAGTTACAGCTCCAAAAGCAACAGCAATTCGGCTACAATCCACAATCTATAGAGATCTAGATAAAGGTATCAACTTTTATATCCCCCTGAGCCCTAGAGTATGCAATCTAGCTGCCAAGAGACTATATTTATGCATCTGAAATCCCAACTAGAATCATTGCTTCATGCTGCAGTTTTACATTCTATAATACCTGATTTTGAGCATTAAAAATATTTTTGCACCTTATGGATATGTATTTTTTTTTAAATGCCTCATCAATTAGAGGTATAAAGAAATATGTGAAGAAACTATGATAAAATAATGACAACTGCTAAATCTGTGGGACAGGAGTTTATTATTCTCTTAATTTTCTTTATATTTGAAAATTTTCATAATTAAAATACTTGTAAAGAATATATATGTATATAAATACACAGAAGGTGAACTCTCTCAGAACACAAGGGAGGCTTAAGACTTCATCCTTTGAGACTTGCCACCCACACCTCAGTGAGTGCACAAATTAATAATGAAGCCAGGCTTGATCCTGCAGCACGTGATTTGGTAATGACGATGTCCAAGAAGGCTGAGACATAGTGGTCTACCTTGTTGTCCCTACTATAAAATAACATTTGGTTCTTGGAGGAAGAATCACAGCAATGAGAACCTTCCATGTATGCTGAGGTCTCCTCAGGCTAACACTCCTTGCTCTAAGAAAACAAGTCTGAGAAAGAGTGATCTAAGGGGAAGACAATGCACCTTGGAGCCATCTGACTTGGGTTCAAGTCCTTGCGTCGTCATCATCATCAGTGTTGTGGCCATAGCCAAATTTCCCTATCTAGATAAAAGGTAATAAAGTTCATCTCAGAGGGTTGTTGTGAGGATAAAATATGATAATGTATGAAAGCATAAAGTCCTTGGGTGGCATATGAGTTCTACCATTAACTGTGCTCTGGTGGTACAGTGGCTAAATCATTCAGCTATTAACCAAAAGGTCAGCATTTCAAACCCACCAGCCACTCCACAGGAGAAAGATGAAGCAGTCTCCTTCCTAAAGATTTACAGTCTTGGAAACCCTATGGGGCAGTTCTACACTGTCCTATAGGGTTGCTATGAGTTGGAATTGATGACAGTGGGTTTGAGTTTTGGTTTGCTAACCTAAAGGTCAGTGATTTGAACCGACCCAACAGTGCTGTGAAAGAAAGGCCTGGTGATCTGCTACCATCAAGATTATAGCTAATGGGACTATGGTCGCAGGGAGCATCAAGCTCAATTGGCATAACATACTACACAAAACATTGTTCCACCTCCTACTTTGGCGAGTAGCAACTGAGATCTTAAAAGCTTGCAAGCAGCCATCTAGATCCAACGATGGGTCTCTCCTTGTCCAGAGCAAAGAAGAATGAAGAAAACCAAAGATTCATGTAAATCTTAGTCCTAG
>NW_006921898.1:212454-226341 GCF_000298275.1 Orycteropus afer afer | reverse complement strand
GGAGGGAAGGACACAGGGAAGAGGTAACTATGGGGAGGAAGTGAGAGGGGAGCTGTTGCATTGTGGGAAATTGTAGTCAATGTCATGAGACAAAGTGTATGTGAACTGCTTTATGGAAAGTGAATTTGCTCTGTAAACTTTCACCCAAATCACAATAATAATAAAAAATATATTAAAAAAAAGATTACAGCCAAGAATACCCTATGGAGCAGTTCTACCCTGTAACACGTGAGGTTGCTATGAGTCAGAATGGACTTGACAGAACATGTTTCATTTTTTGGTTTTGGGAAAGCATGACACTGGGCACAAAGGAGGGATCAACCAGCAATACTTTACTCAAAGAGCGTATTATGGGAAGAATTAGGTTGGCTTCATCAACACTGCACTCAAAGAGGAAGGAAAGTGCCCCCATTAGACTACTGGGGCAAGGCAAAAGGGAAAGAAAAGGGCTGGGGTAAAAATAGTTTAATATCAATGAACAACAGCAATATCTTACCAAATATTGGTTTTGGATTAAAAAGAGATGATATTTATGAGTGAAAGACCCAATCACATGATCCAGATGGAGAAACCCACACCTCTGGTGGCAGCCCCAGGTCCCTGTGGAGAGGGCCTGCTGGCCCTCTTTTGCTCTGGCAGGACTTGGTTGGGTCTTTGTTTCTCGGTGCAGTTGCATCTCACAGTGATTTGTCCCACATCACAGAACAGCTAAAATCAGCCAAAGCCATCAAGCATTTAATTCATATTGCAACTCACAATAGTTAGGTTACCAAAGGGAGGTTGGGCAATCTACTTCCGTTGTGAAACTGCCTTGGCAACCCAAAAAGGGGTCGCTATGAGTCGGGGCTGACTCGATGGCAAACAACAACAATAATCCAGAATGTAAGGAGCCCTGGTCACACAATGGCTAAGCATTCAGCTGCTAACTGAAGGGTTGGCAGTCCGAACCAACTCATCTCTTCTCTGCAGGAGAAGAGACATGGCAACTTGCTCTGTAAAGATTACAACCTATGAAACCCGATGAGGCAATTCTACTCTGTTAATTGGGACACTATGAGTAGGAATTAACTTGACGCACCTAACAACAACAACATCAAGAATGTAAGGAGCCCAGGTGGTGTAGTGGTTAAGTGCTCAGCTACTGTGGTAGTTCAGTTTGTGTGTCAACTTGGCTGGGCCTGGTTCAGTGGCTGTGCAGCTGGGTGTAGTATTCCACATGATGAGAATCAACTCCATGGTGGAATCTACTGTGAACAGCAGAGTAACTGCCTTAGATCTGCTTCCTATATATAAGTAGAAGCCTTGGGGAATGATCTTTAGCTTATGGTACGCCTGGACCCCGCATGTAGCTGTGTCGTTGTTCAGCAGCCTGCCATGCTCTGTCGACCTTGGGACTTAAATGGACTTGAATTAATGGCCTGCCGTGTGGTTTGGTAACATCAGGACTGTGCCTTTGTACTTGTCAACCTTGGGTCTGTCAGTCTCAGCAGCCAGCAGCTGTCTGAGTGAAGAAAAGCCTCTAGCTCCAGTGGGTCAGGAGCAGGAGGCAGAGCTGAACCCCAAGGTTGACGGGCTTTCACCCAACCCCTAGAGCTTGGCACTCTGAACTTGGACTTAAAGCCTCCAAATGTTAAGAATAAACTCCTGTTTGTTTAAGCCATCCCATTTGTGGTATATTCTTGTCAGAGTGGCACTAGGTAACCAGAACAGTTACTAACCAAAAGGTCATCTGTTCAAAGATGTGGCAGGTGCATCTGTAAAGATTACAGCCTTGGAAACTCTGGGGGCAGTTCTATTTTGTCTTATAGGGTCCCTGTGAGTCAGAAGACTCAAGGGCAATGGGTTGGTTTTTTGTTTTTTTTTTTTTTTTTGGTTTATCAAGAATGTTACAAAACAAAGCAAATAAAAACCAGAGGCAACATGTTTACCAAGTCAGTCATTCTGTAGCCCAGCACACTGAAAAATAAACAAGGTAGAAAGGTGAGCAACAGTTTCTAGTGACAGGTGTTGCCTCCCTCTCTCTCTACTCTCACTGCCAGCTACCTGCCTTCAAAACAGCTAATCTTGGAAAAAGAGGAGAAAGGTGCACACATGCCTTTTTTTTTTTAGGATTTGGGTGAAGATTTACAGAGTAAATTCACTTTTCATACAGCAGTTCACATATACTTTGTCTCATGTCATTGACCAAAATTTACAATGCAGCAGCTCCCCTCCCACTTCCTCCCCATAGTTACCTCCTCCCAGTGTCCATCCCTTCATACTCTTCTGCACCCTGAGCTATCTCCCTGTGCATAAGCAGCCCTTCCTTCTCCCATGATTGTTCTCTCCAGGGCGTGTGTCTACTTGAGGTAAATGTTTAACTCACATGCCTGTACTTTGTTTGGCTGGAAACCACAGTTGTGGGTTCAATTCCAGACCTGAAGGGCAGCTAGGGGCCGTAGTCTCAGTGGTTACACCAGGCTCTATTGGACCAGCAAACCTGGTCCCCACCTTCTTTTTTTTTTTGCCTCCAAATGATTTAGAGTTTGGTACCACATTGTTCTCCCTCTTTATGCAGGATCTCCTACATCCCTTCCAAGTGGATGGCAGTGGTAGCTGGGCACCATCTAGTTCTTCTGGTCTCATAATTGTATAGGTTGCAGATCGGATGGTGTACCAGTCGCTAGGACTGATTGTTTCCATTAATTTTGGTTTTCTTCTTTCTTCTTGACGAGGAGAGACCTGTTGCATCTAGATGGCAGCTTCCTAGCTTTTAAGGTCCTAGTCGCTACTCGCCAAAGTAGTAGGTGGAACAATGTTTTGTATAGTATGTTATGCCAATTGAGTTTGAACACATGCCTTTTTTAAAAAAGATCTTTTGTAATATGCATTCTGTCATTTGCTCTTTCATGCAATAGATCAAAAGAGAACTTATGGTGATGAACTTGTCTTTTATTCCTTCCCAGGTTCTTTCCTTTTAAAGGGAGGGGTTCTGAAGGCATAGTGCAGCTCATAGAATCACATTCATGCTCCTCAAGGTTCAGTCCACAGCTCTGTTCACTTCTGTGTTGGATGAAGGAAAAGAGCTCACGAGAAAATCTGTCAGATCATAGAACAACTATGTTGTTGTTGTTGTTATGTGCCATCGAGTCGTCCCCGACTCATAGCGACCCCTCCTTGGGTTTCTGAGGCAGTATCACTACGGAAGTAGGATTGCCCAACCTTCCTTCCGAGGAGTGGCTGATGGGTTTGAACCGTCAGCCTTCTGGTTAGCAGTCAAGTGCTTTAGCCACTATGCTACCAGAGCTCCCAGAACTATACTCTCCCCTATACTAAGTCCTCTAAACTTAGCACTGGTTCTCAAACTTGGTCACACTTTGGAATCAAGCTTTAAAAGTTACTGATGTGCTGTGAGACCAGAACTAGATGGTGCCCGGCTACCACTGTGAACCACTCAAAGGGGAATCAGTGCAGGAGATCCTGGATAGAGTGGGAAAACAATGTGGAACAAAACTCAAAATCATAAACAAACAAACCAGGTTAGCTAGTCTGATAGAGCCTGGTGAGACTCCTGAGACTATGGCCCCTAGCTACCCTTCAGGTCTGGAACTGAACTCTTGTGACTTCTAGCTAAACAATAGACAAGCATATGGGGAAACGTTTACACAGGTAGATACACTTCCTGAAGCCATCAATCCTGGGAGAACAGAAGGGCAGTGTTTGCACAGGGTGATGGCCTGGGGAGCGAGAATGCACGGGAGGGAAGGACACAGGGAAGAAGTAACTACAGGGAGAAAGTGGGAAGAGAGCTGTTACACTGTGGGGAATTGCAGTCAATGTCATGAAACAAAATGTGTATGAACTGCTCTACGGAAAATGAATTTGCTCTGTAAACTTTCACCCAAATCATTTAAAAAAAAAAAAGTTACTGATGCCCTGGTCTCATCCTAGAAATTTAAGATGCAGCCAGAGCTGAGAACTACTGCGAAGAGGCCACATCTTCTTCCCCAGTATTGAATAAAAGACAGAGTTCCTCCCTGCCCTTGTGTCTTGATAAAGTTAATGAAATATGATTTGACAGGAGCTAAAAGCACAATTTGGTCCATACAAAATTTCTAGCAACACACCCAGTACACTGTGACTAGGGGCATCTTTCAGTGAAGCTGCACTTGATTCAGATCCCCCCTGTACACTTCAGCCCTACCCCAACACAGATTCTCTTGATCCTTATGCTCAATCTGCACTCTCTTGATTTTAACAAAATAAACACAGTAAGAAAACAATGAGAAATAACCACCTGAAACCACCTTCACGGCAACAGATACACTAAGTCGACTAGGCATATACCTGTGTCCGGTCACCAGCAGCTTAAAATGCCAGACTCTCTGTCAGCTCAGTTCTCTTCCAGCAGGGGAAATGATTTTGAAGGGAAAGCTGCAGAAAATCTAACAAGAGGGGCCTGTGCCTTCCTGGGGTTTCAAGGAAAGAAGTGGGGAATAAGGTTAGTTCCTCACTTGTTCAGTGCTGTCAAGTTGATTTTGACTCACAGTGACCGCATGTGACAGAGTAGAACTGTTCCAGAGGGTTTTCCTTCCTGGGCCATATTATTTACAGAAGCAGACTGCCAGATCTTCCTCCCACACAGCCACTGGGTGCGTTTGACCAGCCAACCTTTCTGTCAGTGGTTAAACTTAAACAAATAAACAAAAAACCCAAACTCACTGCCATCGAGTCAACTCTGAATCACAGTGACCTCCATTGGGTTTCCAAAGCTATAAATGTTTATGGAAGCAGATTGCCTCATCTTTCTTCCACAGAGAGGCTGGTGGATTCGAACTACCAATCTCTTGGTTAGCAGACAAATGCCTTAACCATTACACCACCAGAGCTCCTTAAGTTCCTTACTGAGATGCTCCTGAATGATGCTTGGGCAAGGAGACAGGTAATTGAAGCTAGATAGTTCAGTGTAGCCCTGATTTTGAGTCTGCATTAGGCTGCCTGTGTCTAACAAGTACCCAAGCAGTTTACAAATAACAAAAATCATTTGCCATCAAGTCGATTCCAACTGATGGTGACCCCATGTGTGTCACAGTAAAATGACGCTCCATAGGGTTTTCATTGGCTGAGTTTTTGGATGTAGTTTCTTAGACCTTTCTTCCAACGTACCTCTGAGTGGCACTTATGACCTTCTAACACACTATATTATTCACTTGTTACATTTATTGTCTGCCTTGATCTCCCTCCATGCCCTAGTATACAGTAGGAAATGAATTTTTGTCTATTTTGCCCATTAGTCCAGGTGCCTAGAACAGTGCCTGGTACAGCAGATGTTTAGTAAATGCTTGTTGAATGAACGAATCATTATTTTAGAGATCAGAGAATTGAGACTGGAAGTAAGTTTAAGATCATGGTTAATAAGAGGCAAAACTAGGACCCAAACACAGGTCTAAGTGACTTAGAGTCTGCACCATTGCTAATGACTTCCATCCGCCTCAATAGTCACCCCAAATTTTGTTTTGTAAAACTTTCATGTTGGGTTTATTCAAAGCAAAGAAAGCTACAAGAATCAAATATACCTTATGAATAGTTTACTATGTATAGTTAGATTTGCATTATATATGATGGTTATATAGCTGTCTTTCTATCTCAAAATCTGTACAATTTTCACTAATGCTAGAAACAAAATGATTTAAGTATCATATCCTTACATAAATACTACATAACATTTTTAACAACAGGGCATCATTATATTTGATGCAAAACTGTGTTATATGGTTTTAATTACATAAGGAAAAAAGAAAAAAGGCTAACATATAAACTGTAGGTTGCCTCAGGGTGACTAAACATGGCTTTTTTTTAAAAAAAATTATAAACATTTTTCTGTACTTCACTGATTTTATACTCTGGGAATTAGAAAGACAAACAGCCTACAGTGTTACAGTTCCTGAAGAAAAGTCTGAATTCAAATAAAGAAGAAAACCAGAGTTAAGTCTACATTGGTAGGGGCCCAGCCCTATTGAGAAGTCTTCAAATATACTTGGTAGGCTTTCTAAAGCCACCTCAAGATTCACCCAGTGGAGTTTAAAGGAGCTAGAATATGATGCTCTACAGATAAACAAATGCCCTGGGGTTACCACTGAGGCTCATCCACCATGGTCGCCTCCAAGGTCCCTGGGCAACCTTAGAGTATATCCACATAACTGACTCTGATGACCCATACCCTGAAGGGTAGGGCCTGGCCTAAATGCAGAGCCACAGGGTTTATCATGGAGGGAATGAGGAGGGGGTCGCTGTCTACAATCCTATGTAAAAGGCCTAGGCTGGTGTAATTACCTACCTTCCTAATTGTTATTATTGAGAGCTCCCTCAGGAGATGTGAAAGGGACTAGGAAGATACTTTTGGCTATAGGTAATGATCAAAAGTGGAGGTCCCACAGCCAAACTGTCAGGACTCAGATCCCACCTAAAAACCTTGCAATACTGGGAAGTAACTTGACCACATCAGCACCTCGTTAGTTATGGTAAGCAACCTGTAAGGTGGCCCCAATGATCCCTCCTTCCTGGTATTCATGTTCTTATGTAATCTCCTCCCCTTGGGTGTGGGCTTGACCTAGAGCCTTGCTTCTAAAGAACAGAGTCCAGAAAAAGTGATGGGATGTCACTTTTGAAATTAGGTTACAAAGGGATTGTGGTTTCTATCTTGAACACTCTCTTTTTCTCTCCTGCTCTGAAGAAAGCCAGCTGTCATGTTATGAGCTGCCCTATAATGAAGCTACATGTCAAGGAAAGAAGCCACATGTCAAGGAGGCCCCCAGTCCACAGCCAGTGAGAAACAAGCCCTCAGTCCATCAGGAAAATCCACATCAATGAGCTCAGAAGTGGATTCTACCCTACTAGTGCCTTCAGATGAAACCCCAGCCCCAGCCTTAATTACAGCCTTATGAGAGACCTTGGACCAGAAAACCTAGCTAAGCCATGCCTGGATTCCTATCCCATAGAGAACTTAACACACATCACTCGGGCCTGTAATTTAAGTACCAGAGTTTTGTTTACCTTCCCAAAGGGGCTGTCAGCTCCTAAGGCCAGGTGGAGGGCAAAGAATGAAAGGTCCACAGGGTTGGCAGCTCCAAGACTGGGTATGAACACTGGCTCTGCCATGGACTGACTTGCTAGAGACCCTGGATAAATGACTCATTTCTCTGGGCCTCACTTTTCTTATCTGGAAACTGAGATGCTGTAACTGTTGCTAGGATCAAGAGATCTGAAAAGAGTTAACCTGCCTCTCCAACATTGCCCAGCCCAGTGGGCAACAATACATTAAAGCAACAATACATCAAAATACAGATGGTTGAGGCTCACTAAATTTAAAAAGCAAAAGAAAGCCTTGAGAAAAAGCCCTTGTTAATTTTCTGAAATATAACAGGTTTTCTAAAAAAGTGAGTACCTTTGTTCTTGGAACCACAGTCTAGCTTACCCATAAATGTTGTCAAATATAGGTTCTGATGAGAAATGTTGCCCTAATTCACACTGCACAAAGTGCTCTAAGAAACCTCATACAGAACCTCCAAATCTCCAAAGGAAACTGAAAACTGTGGGTATCTCCATTAGCCAGTTCCACAACATCAAAAACAAATGATGGTTTTTCTCCCAAAGATTCATGGAAACAATTAGTCCTAGTGACTGGTACACCATGTGATCTGCAGCCTATACAACTATGAGACCAGAAGAACTAGATAGTGCCTGGTTACCACTGTCAACCACTCAGAGGGGGATCTATGTAAGAGAACCTGGATAGAGAGGGAGAACAATGTGGAACAAAACTCAAAATCATTTGGAGAAATAAAAGGGGACCAAGTTTGCTGGTCTGATAGAGGCTGGTGGAACCCCTGAGACTATGGCCGCTAGCTGCCCTTCAGGTCTGGAACTGAACCCACACCTGTGGCTTCCAGCCAGACAAAAGACAGGCATATGAGTTGAACATTTACCTGAGGTAGATAACTCGTTGGAGAGAACAATCATCAGAGAATAAAAGGGTTGTGTATGCACAGGGAGACAGCTCAGGAGGCAGGAGTGCATGGAGGGAAGGACACAGGGAAGAGGTAACTAGGGGGAGGAAGTGGGAGGGGAGCTGTTGCATTGTGGTAAATTGTAGTCAATGTCATGAGACAAAGTGTATGTGAACTGCTATATGGAAAGTGAATTTGCTCTGTAAACTTTCACCCAAATCACAATTAAAAAAAAAGATGGTTTTCTGGAAGGAGACACACTTGAGATCAGTTCTTCTCTTGTTGTTGGTGTTAGGTGCCACCGAGTTGATTCTGACTCATAGTGGCCCTATGTGCAATAGAATGAAACACTGCCTGGTTCTACACCACCCTCACAATTGCTGCTATGTTTGAGCCCACTGTTGCAGCTGCTGTGTCAATTCATCTCATCGAGGGTCTTCTCCTTTTTTGCAGACCCTCTACTTTACCAAGCATGATGTCCTTCTCCAGGGACTGGTTGCTTCTGAAACCATGTCCAAAGTACACGAGATGAAGTCTTGTCATCCTTGCTTCCAATGAACATTCTTGCTATATTTCTTCCAAGTCAGATTTGTTTATTCTTTTGGTAGTCCATGGCATATTCAATATTCTACACCAATACCATAATTCAAATGCATCAATTATTCTTTGGTCTTCTTTGTTCACCATTCAGCTTTCATATGCATTTAAGGTGACTGAAAATACCATGGCTTGAGTCAGGCACACCTTAGTCCTCAAAGTAACATATTTCTTTTTTTTTAACACTTTGAAGAAGTCTTTTGCAGCAGATTTGCCCAGTGCAAAACGTCATTTGATTTCTTGACTGATGTGTCCATGGGCATTGATTATAGATTGTGCTAGTTCAGCATTCTAAGTTTTCCTTTCATTTAGTCCATTAATGAAAAAATAAATATTCACTAAGAGTCCACTACTCAGTCCTTATCCTAAGAGATTCACCAACTGCCTAGAGTGATAGAGGGAAAATGGTGGTGCTAAGAATAGAAAAAAGGGATTTCCCACCCAAGGCTCTGTTTGCTCATTCACACATTCATTCTAAGACATTTATTGAATGCCAACTACATGCCACCCCTGGACTAGGCTGTATGACCTCTCTTCTATTAGTGAGAAAATAAGGCCATCTATATTAGACCTTTTCATAGTTTCTCCTCTCTTAAGCAAACTTTCTCTGAATTTTCATTCCTACCTCACACCCCACTCCCTTCTATTGGTCTCTAAAGGGAAAGAGAGGCAACCTACCCTCGCCATCACTCCCACCTACATCCCTGGGCCCTGGGTCCTCTCCAGATCTACTGCTTTATTCCATCTCACTTGCATCTTCCTGGGTAACTCCCTGTCATTCACAAACCCAGTTGGGGCCCCTGTCCTGACCATCTCTTCCCTGAGGCCACCTCCTTCATCCGGAACAGTTCTTGTCCATGATTTCCACTATCCAGTCTTCCTTAGCCTCACTGGCCACTTCCTCTCTGCCACCTCCCCTTATTCACTCTTCCTTCAACCATCTGTTAAATTCCATCTTCACCAAAGTTCTGCCCTGGCTTCCTTTGCCTTATCTGTTCTCCTCCTCTTTTGCAGCGTTGAGGGAACAGGTGTTAATATAAGGTGATCCATTAATTTTGAACCTAACATTTACGAAGAACTCATTCTTGTGTAACTATGTTCATCTGAAGACTAACTTTAGACTGAAAATGTGCACTGAATGAAAATCGAAAATGACAAATGCTAGACACTGTGGTGTTATAGAGCATTCATTTTATTCTTAAACGTCTTGCTGTTCAACTCTAGGGCTACAGGTAAATTCTCAAGCAATTTTAAAGGTATAAGTTCTATGTGCTCCTGATGCCAATTTAGAGAATGAATATTAACAAAGGAGAAATCACATTTTTTTTCTTTTCTTTTTTGCAATTTTAAAGACAACTCTTTCTTTCTGAACTGAAAACAGCTTGATCAGCAAGCTCTTCTTGCTGCTTTCTTGAGCAATATATTTTGAGTACTGCCATTTTTTATGGCAACCTGAAAGCTGTGCCCTGCTACAAACATGAGATTCTGTGAACCATCCATAATCAAACAAGAAGCAACAAATTGCCTAATTTCCTGGTAATTGTTCTTTGCCAGCTGACAAGAATTTTTATGGCAGTCTAACATACAGACAGCTTTTCTAACTAGACAATCGGGAACAGAAAATTCTCCACTAAACTACAGATGGGATTAATGAGTTTGAGTTGTAATTTGTTATCAATCTAGTTGGGCAGGTGCCAGTGTTTCAGCTGCCTGAGCCCAACAAGTTCTCCACAACTATTCCATTCTTGCAGGAGAATATCAACATTAATTTTATGTGCAATACACTTGAAAATTTCAGGATCAACAGGACAGAGTCATCTGATAGATGTTTTCATGAAGCCAGTCCTCTAGGTTTCCTGAACAATATGAGGGCTATTTGCTAGATAAGGGCATGGATCTAGAGGAAGAGGAAATAACAATTCAATGATTCTGTGAATGAAAAGAGTGACACCAGTGCCCAAAGTGCTAATCTACCCCTGCAAATGCTATAAGCAATGAGAACTAGAAACCCACAAGGGCTTGAAAGATTTCATATGTGACACAGACCAAGAAATAAAACCATAAACTTAAAAAAAATATATAGAAAATTATTTTGAAGATTTTTAGAGAAGGGTGGAGGTGGGCAGGTGCAGATCAGAATCCCATAGGAGGTGTGTGGTGGGGTGTTAAAAATTATACTTGCCGTCTTCCACTTCTGGGAAGGAGGAATAGATGTACTTTTGTTTATTGTTTTTGCTGAGTACAACCAAAAACACTAGACGTTATATATAAAATAAACATATGAAGACTCTGAAAAATGAAGAGCAGAAGACAGACCAGCTAGGAACTCAGAGCCTGAGGAATGACACAGTGGTGAGTTGCCTCAATTTTCTTTTTGCCTCACATTTCTCAAAGGTGGAAATCAGGAAATGTCAGTGGCGGGGATCCTAAGAAAAGCCTGCTTTCTCTAACCAGAAGACCAAGAAAGGTAAGCCCAGAGAGGAAGGAAACTTTTAGATAGTAACTGCTATTTTCCAGCCAGTACCACAAAGAAAACAGCAGCACCATGCTCACCAGCACAGGCTTAGTAAAGAGACAAGACTTACACTCTTGCCAGGCTATTACAAGGCATTCCAACCTCCTCACTAGTGTGGTTATCAGAGGAAGCGGAGTGGAGAGCTGAGGCTTTTATCCCTGCCAGAGACCCTTCCCCATTATCAAGTGTTGTGGAGACCACATGGAGAGCCTGGACTTCCATTCCCTCCTACATCTGGGGTGGGGTCAGAGAAGGCTTTGTGTAGAGTCAGAACTTTCACCACTCTTCACAGTGTTAATGAGGTCACCCTTATAGTACCAGAAGAGACTACATGGGGAACTAGAACTTCCAACCCAACCAGCAATAACAAGGTGACCCTTCCACACTCAGCCAAGGTGGTATCAGCAGAGACCTAGTAGGGAGCCTGGATTCCTAACCCTGCCCAACAGTAACAAGGAAGTCCTCCTATGCCCCAGTGTCAATGGATGCTACAATGGAGAACCCGAACTTCCACCCTCACCTGGAAGTGAAGAGGAAATGTCCCTCTTACCTACCAGACCAGTATCTGAAACAAGTACCCATCTGCATCAGAATAGAACTGTGCTCCATAAGGTTTCCGATGGTTGATTTTTCATAAGTAGATCACCAGGCCTTTCTCCAGGTTGGCTTGAACTTCCAACCTTCAGTTAGCAGCCAAGCACATTAACCATTTATACCACCCAGGGACTCCTTGTATCAGAGAAAACTAATAAAATACAAGATTTAAACAAGATCCAGATCTTAAAATAATACCCAAGTTTCAAATGGAAATCACTAATCATACAAGGAACCAAAGAGTTTCAAAATGAATGAGAAAAGACAATCTACAGATGCCAACACCGAGATGACAGAAATCTTAATATTTGATAAGGATTTTAAAGCAGCCATCATAAAAATGCTTCAATGAACAATTTCTAATGCATTCAAAACAAATGAAAAAATCAAAGTCAAGCAAAGAAATAGAAGAAACAGATCAAATTGCCAAATGGAAATTTTAGAACTAAGAAATATAATATTGAAACAAAAAGAACAATGATGGGCTCAACATCACAATGGCATAGATGGAGGAAAGACTCGATGCATTTGAAGATAAAACAATAGAAATTACCCAATCCAGAAAACAGATAGGGAAAAATTAACAGAGCCTCAGTGACATGTGAGACTATAAGAAAATATTTAAATTTACACTCATGCCATTGTAATCCCAGAAGTTGAGGAGAAAGAGAGTAGAACTCAAAAAGTGTTTGAAGAAATAATGGCTGAGATTTTTCCAAAATTTCACAGAAACAAAAAGCTATAAACATAGAAATTCAAGAAGGTGACTAATCCCAAACAAGATAAAACCCCAAAAAATCCACATAAAAACTCATCATAATCAAACCTCTGAAGACTAAAAACACAGACAAATTGTTGAGAGAAGCTAGAGAGAAACAGTGACTTACCCAAAGAGGAAAATGGTTTCAAAGACATCACATTTCTCATCAGAAACCATGCAGACCAGAAGGAAGTGGCAGAACACTTTCAAGTGCTGGAAACCAAAGAACTGTCAACCCAGAATTCTAAATCCAGTGAAAATATACTTTTGGAATGAAGGGGGGAAATCAAGACACTATTGGATGAAGATAAACTAAGAGAATTTCTCACCAGCAGAACTACTTTAAAAGAATGGCTAAAGAAAGTTCTGTAAGCAAAAAGGAAATGATAAAAGAAGAAATCTTGGAACATTAAGAATGAAGAAAGAAGAAAAGAAAAAAAAAGTGTAAATACAATAGATTTTCTTTCTGTTGAGTTTTCCAAACTATATATAGTGGTTGAAGCAAAAACTTTAACACCATCTAATGTGGTTCCAATGTATGCAGAATATTTAAGAAAATTATATTACAAATGAGAAAGATACATAAAGAGAGGTAAGGTTCCCACACGTCACTCAAACTTGTAAAATGACAACACCATAGATTGTGATGCATTCTGTGTACAGTAACACCTAAAGCAACCACTAAAAAAACTATATAAAGAGATACACTAAAAAATACTATCAAAACCAAATCAAACTCACTGCCATCATGTCAATTTGCTCATAATGACCCCAACTGAGTTTCCACAGCTATAAATCTTTACGGAAGCAGATATCCTCATCTTTCTTCCATGGAATGACTTGTGGGTTTGAACCACCAACCTTTTGGTTAGCAGCCAAATGCCTTAATCACTACCCCACCAGAGCTTCTTCAAAAATACTACAGATAAATAAAAATGAAACTCTAAAAACTTTAAGTAACTCAAAGGAAGGAAAGAAAAAGAAAACATAGAGAATAATGGGGGAAGGAGGATATAGCAGTGTTAAGTCTTAACATATCAATAATTACATTAAATATGAGTGGTATAAATACACCAGTTAAAAGACAAAGACTGGCAGAGTAAATTAAAAAACATGACCCAATTATACACGGTCTACAAGAAACTCACTACAAGTATGATATTGGTAGGCTGAAGGTTAAAGGATGGAAAAAATATATACCACACAAAAATTAACCATTAGAAAGGAGTATCTATATTAATAACCCACTATCCATCTGCCAGTTTGTTGAACTGCGGTGGTGGTCAACCTGAGTGTTGAGGTGATGCTGGAAGCTATGACACCAGTATTTTAAATACCATTAGGGTCTCCCATAGTAGACAGATTTCAGCAGAGCTTCTAGACCAAGACAGACTAGGAAGAGGGAACTGAGGAACTTAAAAAATAAAAAAAAAAAA
>NW_006921898.1:210689-211989 GCF_000298275.1 Orycteropus afer afer | reverse complement strand
AGGGATGGACACTGGGAAGTGGTACCTTGGGGAGGAAATTGGAGGGGAGCTGTTGCATTGTGGTAAACTGTGGTCAATGACATGAGACAAAGTGTATGTGAACTGCTGTATCGAGAGTGAATTTGCTCTGTAAATCTTCACCCAAATCTAAATAAAATAAAATTAAAAAAAAAAAAAAAAGATGACTAGAAAAAACTGTCTCCTCAAAATAGAGTCAACATTAATGATGTGGATGGATAAGAAGCTTAAAAGCTTTCAGGACCTTCATTTGTTGATGTGGCACAACTCAAAATAAGAAGAAAAAGTTGCAAACATCCACAGTAATCAGAATGTGGAATGTCTGAAGTATGAACCAAGAAAAACTGGAAGACTTCAAAAATGAAATGGAACTTAAAAATCAATATCCTAGGCATCATTGAGCTGAAATGGATTGGTATTGGCTATTTGGGATTGGGCAGTCATCTGATCTATTATACTGTGAATGTCAAACTGAAGAGGAACAGCATTGCATTCATCATCAAAAGAGTATTTCATGACCTTTCCTGAAGTCTAGTGCTGTCAGTGATAGGATAATATCCACATACCTACAAGGAAGACCAGTTAATATGACTATTATGCAAATTTATATAACCACAAATGCCAATGATGAAGAAATTGAAGATTTTTACCAACTACTGATGTCTGAATTGATCAAGCATGCAATCAAGATGCACTGATAATTGTTGGTGATTTGAATGCAAAAGTCAGAAATGCAGAAGAAGGATCAATAGTAGGAAAATATTGCCTTGGTGAAAGAAATGACACCGGAGATCACATGATAGAGTTCTGTAAGGCCAATGACTTACTCATCGGAAATTTCTGTTTTTTAATATTTATTTCTTTAGTTATTGTTGTTGCTGAGAATATACACAGCAAGACACACACCAAATCAACAATTTTATGTGTACAAATCAGAGATACTGATTACATCCCTGAAGTTATACAACCATTTTCACCCTCCAAGTTGTGCAACCACTCTCACCCTCTCTCCTTCTCTGAGTTGTTCTTCCCCCATTAACATAAAACTCACTGCCCCCTAAGGTTCCTCTCTAACTCTGAATTACTGCTGTGAATTTGATTCCATATAGATAGTTCTTAAAAAAGCATAGGAGCGGAGTTCCAGCAAGATGGCGGACTAGGCAGAAGAATTGCACAGACCCTTTTCAACAAAGAAAAGGGAAACCAATTAACACAGACACAGAAGATAATCTTGGACCCATGAGCCTTGAAGGGAAGGATACAGAATTGGACTAAACCCCAA
>NW_006921898.1:198514-207010 GCF_000298275.1 Orycteropus afer afer | reverse complement strand
GGTGCAATGGTTAAGGTATTCATTCGACTGCTAACCAAAAGGCCAGAGGTTCAAATCTACTAGTCACTCTGGGGGAGAAAGATGAGGGAATATGCGTCTGTAAAAATGCATAGCCTTGGAAACCCTGTAGGTCAGTTCCAGTCTGTTCTATAGGGTCACTATGAGACAGAATCAACTCAATGGCAGCAGGTTTTGTTTTGTTTTGTTTTGTTTTGAAGAGTATAAGGAGCCCTGATGGCACAGTGGTTAAAACACTCAGCTGCTAACAGAATCCACCAGCCACTCCCCAGGATAAAGATGTGGCAGTCTGCTTCTGTAAAGATTTACAGCCTTGAAAACCCTATAGGGCAGTTCTATTGTAGGGTTAAATGAGTTGTAACCAATTGAATGGCAGTGGGTTTTCTGGGAGTGAAAGAGCATAATGCTGAACGTAGATGTTTTTTTGCTAGTTAAGTTAAATTTTTGATTTTAAGAGGATTTCAAGGGATATTTTTGGTTTAAGATTTAAAGATTATTTTTGTATAGTTTTGGGGGTTGATCTAGTCTCCATGGTTCTTGCTCTGAATTTTGCCCTTTTTGATCAGGATTCTTCTATAGAATCTTTGATCAAAATGTACAGTAACAGCAGCTAGACACTACATGGTTCTTCGATCAGCAAAGGAGGCAGTTTCTCAGGCAGGCAATTAGCCACACATTCCATTTCCTCCTCCTATTCCTGCGTACCTTTCTTCCATTGTTGCTCCAGGAGAATAGAGACCAATTGTGCCTTGGATGGCTGCTTGGAAGCGCTAAGATTCCAGGCACTACCCAATAAACTAGGAGGCAGAACAGTATCACTAAAGACATTATTAGGCCAATCAACTGGGATGTCCCACAAAACCATGACCCTAAACCTCCAAACCAAGGAACCAAATCCCATAAGGTGTGTGTACACAAACAGCCTCAGCAGCTACTTTGTGTCATTGTTGTAAATATACCTATCACACAACTTCTGCGAATTCAACTTTTTACAGGTGTGTAACTTATTGATAGCACTTATAGTATTCAACTGTGCAAACTTACCCTTAATAAATGTAATTTTTCTATCACCGTTATCCTGCCTTTTTCTCCCTCACTCCCACACCTGGTTACCACTAATACACTTTGGTCTCTACACGTTTTCCTTTTCTTGTCTTTTTATATAAGTGAGGTTATACAATATCTGTCCTTTTGTAATTGTTTTATTTAATGAAGCATAATATCTTCAAGCTCTAATCTACTGCAGAATGCATCAAGACTTCATTTCTCCTACTGGCTAAGAAGTACTCTACTATATGGATGCTCCACATTTTATTTATCCATTTATCCGTTAGTGGGCATTTGGGTTGTTTCTACCTTTTGGCTATTGTGAATAGTGCTACAATGAACACTGGTGTAAAAGTCTCTGTTTGAGTCTCTGCTTTCAAGTCTCTTGGGTATATACCTAGGAGTGGAATTGCTGGGTCACACCATAGTTCAATTTTTAGTTTTTTGAAGAACTACCACACTGTTTTCCACAACAGCTGTACCATTTTCCATTCCCTCCAATAAAGGTTCCAATTTTTTCACATCCTCAACAACATTTGTTATTTTCTGGATTTCTTTCTTTCTTTTTAACCTTAGCTATTCTCAAACCAAAAAATCAAACTCACTACCATTGAGTCGGTTCTGACTCATAGCAGCCCCCATTGAGTTTCCAAGGCTGTAAATCTTTACGGACGCAGACTGCCTCATCTTTCTTCCATGGAGCAGCTGGTGGGTTTGAACCAGTGACTTTCTGGTTAGCAGCCAAATGCCTTAACCACTATACCACCAGAGCTTCTTTGAGCCATTTTACTGCAATGAAATACTATCTCACTGTGGTTTTGATTTGTATCTCTCTGATGGCTAATGACATGGAACGTCTTTTCATATGTTTGGTGGCCATTTGAATGTCCTTTTTGGTGAATGTCTATTGAATAGACATTTGCCCATTTATGATTGGGTTGCCTTTTTGTTGTTGTTTAACTTTTATACACATTTTAGTTATTAGATTCATCGGTATGGTTTCTGAAGATACTCTTCCAATCTGTAGCCTGTCTTTTCACTTCTTTGGTAAAGGCTTTTGATGAACAAAAGTTTTTCATTTTTATGAGGTCTCATCTATTTATTTATTTATTTATTTTTTCTTGCTCTTTGTGGTTTTGTTATTAAATAATCCATTGTTAAAAGCTAGGCTTGAC
Organism: Orycteropus afer afer; assembly: GCF_000298275.1. Taxonomy (NCBI): domain Eukaryota; kingdom Metazoa; phylum Chordata; class Mammalia; order Tubulidentata; family Orycteropodidae; genus Orycteropus; species Orycteropus afer. Next base: position 204,770 of record NW_006921898.1, on the reverse strand, counting down.
AAAGTTGCCCCTGAATTTTCTTCCAAGAATTTTATGATTTTAGTTTTCAAACCCACCCAGCAGTGCCCTGGAAGACAGGCCTGTCAATCAACTTCTGAAAAGTCACAGCCTAGAAAACTCTATGGAGCACAGTTCTACTCGGCCCACACGAGGACCCCACGAACCAGGATTGACTTGACAGCAACTAACAACAACAACCCACAGACAGGCTCTTTTTCCTCAAGAGGTGCTCCAGTCAGTACCAACACAAACAACTAACACACCACCCAAGTCTTGAGGATCTCTCCAACTTTCTTGAATGTGATTCTCTTAAATTTGTACTCTGTTCCTCTGAGGCTGCATCACTTGCTTTCCCCCTGAGACAACATAAATTTTGAACCCTGAAAATATTATGTTGAGTGAAGGAAATTAGTCACACAGGGACAAGTATTGTAAGATCCCATTTATATGAAATATCTAGAATAGGAAAATACAAAGAGACCAAAGTTTATTAGTTGTTACCAGGGGTGAAAGGGAATGGAGAAGTGGAAATCATTGTCTAAGAAACACTGAGTCTCTTGATGGTGATGGAAATTTTGGCTACAGATAAGGGTGATGGCTGCACAACATGATTAATTTATCAATATCACTTAAGTATAGTTTTTAAAATGATGAGTTTGCAAATATTGTGTTTTATATATATTATTACCACAATTAAAAACAAAATGTTTTTTCTTATCTCCTGCCTCTATTTAAGCTGACCTGCTCCACCTGGAAAGTTTTCTTTAGTCATCTCCCTCTCTGGCTCAAAAAATACCCCCTATCCTTCAACCCCCACCACCGCTGCTACTTCCTCAAGTAAGGCAGTGCAATGTGATGGATCAATTTTATATAGCCTTCATCATCATGGTCTTGTAACTACTACCAAATGATTGTGTGAGACCCTAAAAATAAGGTGCTATGGCTCATCAAGGGGATTGGATAGCTTGCTAATAATGTAAATAAGATGCATGGTACCCTTATGGGGATGGGATCATGCAAATAAGGTATATGAAACCCTAACAAGGGCATTGGTCAGTTTTGCCATCCTGCTAGGCTTAAAATAAGCCATTCAAGAGGTGAGAAGGGGGGACTTCACTACCACCAAGAAGAAGAGACAGGAGTGAAGCATGTCCTCTAGATCCAGGGTCCCTGCACTGAGAACCTCCTAGGCTCAGAGAGAGGCGGAGAGAGAGAGAAAGCTGTAACACAGTGAGCACAGAGAGCTGTAGACAGTGCAAGATGGTGAGGAGCAGTGGCAAAGAAATAGCGGCAGCAGAACCAGGAGAATGGCATAAGAAGGCGCATGGAGCAAGGGGGGGTCACAGTCAGTGTGCCAACCCACAGGCCAAGAGAGCTGAGTGGCTTCAGGCAGGAGGCTTCATGGCTGAGTCGGGCGCCTCTGGGCACTTGTTGATGAAGTCAGGCTTGCTGACCCATGGAACCAGAGAACTGAACACCTTTGGGCAGAGGCTTACTGGTGGAGTGAAGTATCTCTGGCACTTTATTGGGAGAACTAAAGGGCTTTTTAACACTTGCCCAAGCAGGGCAGAGGCCAGACCAAGGAGCCAAGGGGCAGAAGGCCAGGGACAGGCCTGCCTGTGGGCACAGCCAAGAAGCTATCCGGATCGAAGAATTGTTTCCCGATCCTGATTTGTAACTTGTTACTTCTCTCACTCAAAAAACTCACTGCTGAGAATAAACTCCTGTTTATTAAAGCAGGGAAAAAAAACAAAAAACACAACTCACTGCCAAGTCAATTCTGATTCATAGTAAGCCTCACTAGGTTTCTGAGGCTGTTAAATCTTTACAGAAGTAGATTGCCCCATCTTCCTTCTGCAAAGCAGCTGGTGGGTTTGAACTACTGACCTTCTGGTTAGCAGAGTAGAGAGTGCTGTGGGAGGGATGGCTGTTGTCAGAATTGATAAAGGTTGGAGGGTGGATGTAAATCTGACCTCCACCTCATACAACAATCAGACTGGGGCTGTTGATGCTGGTAATGATTCTTCTCCCTCCTTGTGACGTTAAAGAAGGTCAGATGTCCCTGCCACACCATTTTTACAATTGGTGTCATTTTATTTTTTTTATAGGCAATCTCTCCTGATTGATGTTTGTCAGCTGTATCTGACCTCTGTCTCCTTAGTCCACCCTACACTTCATTGTTACCCTGCAGTAAACTTATTTTGTGTCATCTTCCATTAATAATCATCACTTCCTCTAGTCTGTAGCTCTGAGACCAGTGGATGATGTTTTTCTTCAGTGCCTGGCCCACTGCTCCACACACACTAGCTGCTCAGTAGCTTAGTAATAAAATAAACAAATCTTAAGATTTTACATAGATATAAAAGAAAAAGTTGCTTTAGCTATTTATTTTCAAATCTGAAAGCTGACAGGGATGTGTCTGAAAGTCATGCTAAAGCCCCCAGATGATGATCTTTATTCTTTAACTGGCCCCTTTTTCCAGTTTCTAAAAGCTATAATTTGAAGCATTTTTGGGGTATGGTTCTGAGTTTTTAATTCACCAAATTAAATTCCATGGACATCTGCTCTGGAGCTTATGGAAATACTTATTATAAGCAAATGGGTTTATGAAATGAATCATCTGGTTTGTTGTTTTATGTTTGTAAAGTGAAAGACACCCTGTAGAGATACCAGTAAACATTGGTACTCAGGACAGAGATGGGAAGCAGGCCACAAGGCTGCACGAGGTTAACTGGCACTTCCAATGAAGTGTTTTCCATGTTATATGGGAACTCTGGTGGCGTAGTGCCTAAGGCACTTGACTGCTAACCAGAAGTCTGGCGGTTCAAACCCACCAGCCACTCCTTGGAAGGAAGGTTGGGCAATCTACTTCCATAGTAATACTGCCTCAGAAACCCTAGGAGGGGTCACTATGAGTCAGGTCTGACTCGACGGCACATAACAACAACAACAACAACATGGAAAGCTGTGAGGATGGTATTCTCTCTGAAGTTCCCCACTTGGGTTTCATACTATCTTTCTTATAATGGAAACTCTTAAGAGATGCCTGATGTCCAGTCATTATGTTACCATTCCAGGATGACAATTATTCATAGCATCTAAACTCTGAAAAACTCACTGCCATCAAGTCGATTTGACTCACAGTGACCCCTCCTTAGGTTTCCAAGGAAGTACGACTCAACAGTACACAACAACAACAATAATATCTCTATGGAAGTAGATTGTCCAACCTTCCTTCCAAGGAGAGTCTGGTGGGTTTGAACTGCCAGACTTCTGGTTAGCAGTTAAATGCCTTAGGCACTACAACACCAGAGCTCCCTCACAGCATCTAATAACTCTAAATTAACTTGTGAAATAACCTTTCAATTTACTGTCAAACATTTTATCCTTTATTTGAAGATTTATATGCAGAAACACATTTCAGTCCCAAAGAAGTACAAAACTATTCTTTTTTACATATAACCCATTGCTGTCCAGTCGATTCTGAGTGGAACTGCTCCCCTAGGGTTTCCAAGATTGTAAATCTTTACAGAAGCAGAATGACACATCTCTTTCTGCTGTGGAGCAGCTGGTGGGTTCGAACTGACAACCTTTCACCTAGCAGCTGAATGTTTATCCACTGCCCCACCTGCCGAGGGTTATCTAGGGTATGGCAGGTAGGGTGCATACCCGGGCCACTGCTTGAAAGGGAGCACCAATGAGCAGTTTCTCATCATTGCAGATTCATACCAGCTGTGAGACATAATTCAGCAATCTAAAACTAATTGTCATAGGTGCTATTTTTGGTAGATACAGCACTAGCAACCAGGGCTCCTTTCTTTTGCTACTGTCCTGGGAAAATCCAAGGCAAACTGGCAAATGATCCAAGGATAGTGCCAGTTAAAGAAATCTGTAAGAGAAAAAAGGTTTATAGCTTGAGAAAAAGATAAATAAAATTGATATTATTCCACACAGTATGATTCTGGACTTAGAAAATTTTCAAGAATCTATTTTAAAAATAATAGAATTGATAAGAATTTGTTAAGCCTGCAGGATATGAAATCAATATAAAATAAATTATATTTATATGTAACAGAAGTAAATGGCTAAAAAATGAAAAATTTGAAAGGATATCATTTATAGCTACATTGCAAAACACTAAGTATAAGAAAGAAACCTAACAAAAGATGTATAAGACCTCTATGAGAAAATTATAAAATTTAGGTGGGAAAAAAACTGCTAAATAAATAGAGATATACTACGTTGATAGACTGAATAATTTAATATTATAAAAATGTCAGTTCTCTACAAACTGATCTATATATTCTATAAAATATCAATTAAAATCCCAAAGATTTTTTTTCGACTTAACAAATTGATTCTAAAATTTATGTAGGAAATAGCTGTGACACTCTTGAAAAAAAGAAAAAACAAATTGCTCTTGCTAAATTTCAGTGATTAACACAATATAGTCTTGGTGTTAAGAAACCAGTAAAGTAGAATATGAATCCTTGATGTATTTCAAAGGTGGAAATGAAGAGAAAGGACAATGTTTTCAATAAATAGTGATAGGACAAATGGGTATCCATATGGAAAATATGGAACTTGGATCCCTACTTCATATGATTCACACACTAAAATAATACTAATAATAATTTCTAGGTGAATTGTAGACCAAAATGAGAAAGGAAAAGTAATAAAGCCTTAGAAAACAATGCAGAAGAATTTCTTTGAGATCTTAGGATGGGGCAATAGTTATAACAGGACACAAGGAACACTAATCATAAAGGAAACGACTGATACATTTGCTTATATGGAAATAAAGATATCTCTTCATCAAAAGTCACCTTTAAAAGATTAAAAAGGTAAGGCACAGACTAGGAAAAAGTATTTGCAACACATGTAACCGAAAAAGAAATCCTTTCTGTAATGTATAGTGCAAATCATTAAAAGAACAGACAACCTAGTATGAGAAAAACACATCCCAAAAGAAGATATAGAAATAGATAATAAACATAGTGAAAGATGCTCAACCCCATTAGTAATCAAGGAAATGCATATTAAAACACAGTGAGAACCCCACCAGATTGCTAAAATTAAAGTCTATGTAGTACCAAGTACTGTGAGCATGTGGAGCAAAGGAAATGCTGATACCTCTTAGGTGAGAATGTAAATTGGTATAACCAATTTGGAAAACCAACAAGATATACAAAGCCTGAACAAACACATACCACAAAAAACCCAAACCAAACCCTCTGCCACTGAGTAGATTCTGACTCATAGCGACCCCCACTGGGTTTCCGAGGCAGTAAATCTTTACGGAAGTAGATTGCCCAGTCTTGTTTCCATGGAGTGGCTGCTGGGTTTGAATCACCAACCCTCTGGTTAGTAGTCAGATGCCTTAGGCACTGTGCTACCAGAAGTTCCATAACACATACGGTATGACCCAGCAATTCTATTTCTAGGTATATAGCAACAGTAAAGAATGTGTATGTGTACAAGGATCTGTGGACAAGAATGTTCATAGCAGCATTGTGGTAACAGTAAAAAAAACTAGAACCAAAAAAACCAAACTCACTGCCGTCGAGTTGGATCCAATTCATAGCGATCCCTCCTTGGGTTTCTGAGGGGTTATCTCCACGGAAGTAGATTGCCCAACCTTCCTTCTGAGGAGCGGCTGGTGGGTTTGAACCACCAATCCTTTGGTTAGCAGTCAAATGCCTTAGGCACTAAACCACCAGAGCTCCCCAAAACACCATGCCCTGATCCCAGGAACTTGTGAATATATTATGTTACATGGCAAAAAGGATTTTCTGGTTACAAACCTTAAAATAGGGAGAGTAGCCTGGATTATCCAGCTGAGCCCAACATAATCACATGAACCCTTACAAGCACAGAACTTTCTCCAGCTGGAGTTGGAAAAGAGGGAGATAATACAAATAAGAAACAAAATGGGTGACATCACAACAGAACCTACTGAAATAAAAAGGATAGTATCAGGATACTATGAAGAACTTTAGTTCAACAGATTTGAAAATCTGGAAGAAATGGACAGATTTCTAGAAACATACTACTTACCTAAGACTGACGTGGAAAAGTGGAACAGGTCTATCACAAAAGAAGAAATTGAACAGGTCATCAAAAAATTACCAACTAAAAAAAGTCCTGGCCCAGACAGTTTCACTGGAGAATTCTACCAAACATTCAGAGAAGAACTGACACCAATCCTACTCAAACTATTCCAAAACATAGAAAAGGATGGAATCCTCCCTAACTC
>NW_006921898.1:191083-196964 GCF_000298275.1 Orycteropus afer afer | reverse complement strand
TGGGACTCTCATACACTGCTGGTGGGACTATAAAATGGTACAACCATTGTGGAAAGCAGTATGGCGATTCCTTCAAAAGTTGCAATTAGAAATACCATTTGACCCAGCCATTCTGTTACTAGGTATATATCCTAAAGAAGTGAGAGCCATGACAAGAACAGACACATGCACACCGATGTTCATCACAGCACTATTTACAATAGCCAAAAGATGGAGACAACCTAGGTCTCCATCAACTGAGGAATGGATAACCAAACTATGGTACATACACACAATGGAATACTATGCAACCCTAAAGAATAATGTAGAATCTGGAAATCACCACATAACATGGATGAACTTGGAGGTCATTACGCTGAGTGAAATAAGTCAATCACAAAAGGACAAATATTGTGTTAGGCCATTATTGTAAAAGTCAAGGAAAGGTTTATCTGTGGGAGGAAATTTTCTTTGTTGGTTACCAGGGGTGGGAGGGGAGGCGAGGGAACACTGTTAGATGGATAGAGGTAAGTATTGATTTGGGTGAAGAGGAGGCCAATGTACCAAATGTGAGTGATCAATAGGGTGGCACTGAGGAAGAGAAAGACATAGAGAAGTACATGGGAGGTACAGACAACAAAGATGAACCCTTTTGCACATACAGTCCTGTGTTGTCAGTGAAGGCAAACATGGGTATACGGGTGGATAGATGAGTGGACAGGCTGAACTAGTAGGTATGTCTAGGAAGTGGGAAATGTACCCAAGAACATGTATAGGGTTGGCAGACAATGGTCCTATAAGTCTATGTGTATGATCTGAATTCCCAGGTGTATAGTAGAGCTGACAATGGGCAAGGTTGTAGTCACTGCTTGGTCACAGACAGGTACCCAGAGGGACTGAGTAGTTGAACCTGTGGGCTCGGGACCATAGTTGCAGGGGACATCAAGCTCAATTGGCATGACATACTACACAAAACGTTGTTCCACCTCCTACTTTGGCGAGTAGCAACTGGATCTTAAAAGCTTGCAAGCTGCCATCTAGATGCAACAATGGGTCTCTCTGCGTCCAGAGCAAAAAAGAATGAAGAAAACCAAAAATTCATGGAAACAATCCTAGCGACTGGTACACCATCCAACCTGCAGCCTATACGACTATGAGACCAGAAGACCTAGATGGTGCCTGGCTACCACTGTCAACCACTTGGAAGGGGATCTATGTAGGAGATCCTGGATAGAGAGGGAGAACAATGTGGAACAAAACTCAAAATCATTTGGAGAAAAAAAAAGAGGGATGACCAGGTTTGCTGATAGAGCCTAGTGGAACCACTGAGACTATGGCCCCTAGCTGCCCTTCAGATCTGGAATTGAACCCACACTTGTGGCTTCCAGCCAAACGAAAGACAGGCATATGAGTTGAACATTTACCTGAGGTAGGTTCACTCCTTGGAGAGAACAATCATGGGAGAAAGAAGGGCTGTTTAAGCACAGGGAGACAGCTCAGGGGGCAGGAGTGCATGGAGGGATGGACACGGAAGATGTAACTATCAGGAGGAAGTGGAAGGGAAGCTGTTGCATTGTAGGAAATTGTGGTCAATGTCATGAGACTAAGTGTATGAGAATTGCTGTATGGAAAGTGAATTTGCTCTGTAAATTTTTACCCAAATCACAATAAACAAAAAAAAATTAAGATAGGAACAAAAAAAAAAGAGAGAGAGATAAAGCAGAAGTGTCAAAAACCGCTGTTCACTGTATTATTCTTTCAACTTTGAATGTTCAAAATAATTTTTTTTTTTTAGTTTATTGTGATTTGGGTGAAGATTTACAGAGCAAATTCACTTTCCATGCAGCAGTTCACATATACTTTGTCTCATGTCATTGACCACAGTTTACCACAATGCAACAGCTCCCCTCCCACTTCCTCCCCATATTTACCTCTTCCTTGTGTCCATCGCTCCATGCTCTTCTGCCCCCTGAGCTGTCTCCCTTTGCATAAGCAGCCTTTCCTTCTCCCATGATTGTTCTCTCCAGGGCATGTGTCTACTTGAGGTAAATGTTTAACTCACATGCCTGTACTTTGTTTGGCTGGAAACCACATGTGTGGGTTCAATTCCAGACCTGAAGGGCAGCTAGGGGCTATAGTCTCAGTGGTTTCACCAGGCTCTATTGAACCAGTAAACCTGGTCCCAACCATCTTCTTTTTTTTTCCCCTCCAAATGATTTTGAGTTCAAAAGAATTTTATAACAAATAATTGAAGAAAAAATGCTTACTTAAAGAAGGCAGACACAAAAGAACACACAATATATGATTCCATTTATGTAATTATATATTCCACTTATAAAATTTTTTAAAAGTAGTAAAGCTATAATGAAAAGCAAGTGATTAGCATAATGTCACAATAGCAGTTACTTGTAGTGGGCAGAAGGAACACAGTGGTTAAAGCATTAGGCTACTAACCAAAAGTTTGTCGTCTGAACTCACTAGCTGCTCTGTGGAAGAAAAATAAGGCATTCTGCATCCATAAAGATTACAGCCTTGGAAATCCTAAGGGGCAGTTCTACTCTGTCCTATAAGGTTGCTATAAGTCAGAATCGACTCAATGGCAGTGGGTTTTGGTTCCTGGTAGTGGGAAGAGATGGAGTTGTGATTGCAAAAGGATACCCAGAAAGCTGCTGGGTACTGGTAATGTTTTCTTTCTTAACCCATACAGATCTGTTTTATGCTCTTGTCTAGATATGTCCAGTATATCACAATTAAAGAAGTTACAAAAATGTCTTGTACTTGTAAAAACATTGCCTATTTTTAAAACTTGTATTTTTATTATTCATTTATGCTCTACCTTATGTCAGAAAGAAGTGAAGGTGGACCTCTATTTTGATCTTGACTTGAGGTATGAGAGTACAATTATTCCTAAAATCCTTTCCTCCTAACAGAGAAACAAAATCACAGACTTACAAAATCAGAAACTCTAGGGTGGAGGTCCAGCTTTAATAAATATGTGCTTTAATAAACCTTCCAGTGATTCAGATGCTAATAAAGTGAGAGAACCACTGGTATAAGAAAATGAAGAAGTAATCCTTGTTATTTTCATAGAATAGCCATTTCATCTTCAATATTTTTTAGATATAGCTTCCAAACACCCTTAAAGCCCACTGTATTCTTATAACAACAAACTAAAAACCAAACCAGTTGCCACAGAGTCATTTTGGACTCATGGTAACCCCATGCACGCAGAGGAGGTTTTCAAGCAGTGACATTTTGTAAGCTGGTTGCCAGGCCCTTCTTCCAAGGTGCCTATAGGTAGGTTTGAACTACCAACCTTTCATTTAGTCGTCAAGTACTTAACTGTTTGTACCAACCACACTTTTTCTTACAACTGTTTTTTAAAAAAGAAAACCAAATGACTCTACAGTTCAGAGAAGGACTATCCCATAGAGTTTCTAAGGCTATAAATTCTTTACAGAAGCATACTACCACCACTTTCTCCCACACAGCTATGTTGTTGTTGTTGTTATGTGCCCTTGAGTCGGACCCGACTCATAGTGACCACTCCTTGGGTTTCTGAGGCAGTATCACTACGCAAGTAGAATGCCCCATCTTCCTTCCGAGGAGTGGCTGGTGGGTTTGACCACCAGCCTTCTGGTTAGCAGTCAAGTTGTCTTAGCCACTATGCTACCAGAGCTACCCCCACATAGCTATAGGTATTCAATATATCAAAGGTTGTACCTGGCAGATAGACAGACTGATCTGGAGGCCCGTTATAGCCCTGGAAACAGAGGTTTTGTACCCATATTTTCTAAGTTAATTTAACTTATTCTTTTAAGCTATTAAAAGAGTGATCTTGACTTTTCCAATAATGACAAAAAATATTCCATTGGAGAAAAGTTAACGCTCAGAGAAGCGAGAGACCATGTCCACCATATATTCATTGCAAGACGCCTCACTAAAACTGAGGCCTCTGATATAGGAGTCCAAGATCCCATCTTCTGAAAGTGTTTAACAAGCATTCCGTCAGGAAATTGTATTCCAATTAACTGGATTGTACATGCTTGAGAGGGATGACCTGTCCTGGGCTCATGACCACCAGCTGGGTCTGGTGCTAAAACAAACTACCTTCTTGAAGCATCACAGCTACTGAGCAGCTCCAGGAGATCTTTTTGTCAGAAATGAAGAACACTAGTCTGGCTGAGGTAACAAAACACTTACCTCATATGATTAAAGCTGGCAAGTACTGAACTGGCACAGCTCTACATGAGGTCTGCTGCATGTGTACTATATATTGATGACATACAGTTCCTGACCTCCAGACAACTATACTTCTTCTTCTTTTTTAAACTGTGATTTGGGTGAAAGTTTACAGAACAAATTAATTTTCCATTCAACAGTTCATACATATTTTGTTTCGTGACACTGATTGCAATCCCAACAGTGCAACAGCTCTCTTCCCACTTCCCTGTGGTTAATGACTACATTTCTGAGCACTAGCCACCCGCTACCAGCATCAGCTTTCCTTATTGATCACGAAGCACTAAAAGAGCAGCTACCAAACCACTGCAGTTAGAACAAAGGTATCACTCACTCAACCAACTCATTGCCGTCGAGTCGGATCCGACTCATAGCGACCCCTCCTTAGGTTTCTGAGGCAGTATCACTACAGAAGTAGATTGCCCAGCCCTCCTTCCAAGCAGTGGCTGGTGGTTTTGAACCACCAGCCTTCTGGTTAGCAGTCAAATGCCTTAAGCACTATGCCACCAGAGCTCCTAAGGTATCACTAGTCCCAACCAAAGGAAAAATCTCCAGCAAAAGGTTAATTTTCTGACTCTGAGGGAGGAGAAGCAATCCAGAGCTAGAGATCTGCCAGACAAACCCTGCTTCACCTCTGTCAGGACTTCACGTAGGACTGGGTCAAACGCGGGTCAAACACTGCTCCATGTTGTCAAGGCAACCCCAGCCCTGAGAGTCTCACACTGAGAATCTTCTCAGCCCCGTTACAGGCACTGATTTGCCCCCAAGTTATTTTTATCTTGAAATAAAGAATTAAGAACTAATATCTTTCTATTATTCTGGATCCTTCATTATTTCACAAAAATCTTTCTTATCAAATTTCTAGTCTTCTAGGTAAATAAATTGCAAGGTATGAAGGGCCTTGAAGCAGTAATAATGTTCATTTTGTAATCAGACAAATCATGATGTCTTTGAAAATAAATTCATGCAGGTATGGACCAAACAGCTCATGCATTTTGGACAGAAAGAGAGCATTATGTTCCCAAACTATGGTAACAACGTGGGGGTGGAGAAGAAAAGGCCAAACAAAGACCAGCTAAAGTGTAAGCAAACAAACTCACAGTATAAAAAATACTTATAAGACAACCAGGGAAATTTGCAAACTGACTGGCTTCAATAATATTAAAGTATTATGTTATTGTTTAAAATCAGGAAGGGTTGTATCCTGTCACCATACTTATTCAATCTGTATGCTGAGCAAATAACCCAAGAAGGTGGACTATATGAAGAAGAATGTGGCATCTGGATTGGAGGAAGACTCATTAACAGTCTACTTTATGCAGATGACACGACCTTGCACGCTGAAAGTGAAGATGACTTAAAGCACTTACTGATGAAGATTGAAGAATACAGTCTGCAGTATAGATTACACCTCAACATAAAGAAAACAAAAATCCTCACAAAGGGACCAATAAGCAACATCATGATAAATGGAGAAAAAATTGAAGTTGTCAAAGATTTCATAATGCTTGTTCCACAATCAATACCAATGGAACAACAATCAAACAACAATGGAAGTAGCAGTCAAGAAATCGGACATCATATTGCACTAGGCAAATCTGCTGCAAAAGACCTCTTTCATGTGCTGAAGAGCAAAGATGTCTCTCTTTTTTTTTTTTTT
>NW_006921898.1:166009-189043 GCF_000298275.1 Orycteropus afer afer | reverse complement strand
TTGGAGTGTTCTATAAATTCTAGAGATAAGTCCTTTGTCAGATATGTTATTACCAAATATTTTTTCCCAATCTGTAGGTTCTCTTTTGACAAAGATGTCTCTTTGAAGACTAAGGTGTGCCTAACCCAACCCATGTTTTCAATCGCCTCATCTGCATGTGAAAAGTGGACAATGAATAAGGAAGACTGAAGAAGAGTTGATGCTTTTGAGTTGTTATGTTGGCAAAGAATATCGAAAGTCTCATGGCCTACCAAAAGAACTAATAAGTCTATCCTGGAAGAAGTGCAGCTGGAATGCTCCTTGGAAGTGAGAATGGCCACACTTCATCTCCCCTACTTTGGTCATGTTGTGAGAAGGGATCATTTCCTGGAGAAGGATATCATGCTTGGTAAAGTGGTTGTTGTTGCTATGTGTCAACGAGTCAGACCGGACTCATAGCGGCCCCTCCTTGGGTTCCCGAGGCAGTATCACTACGGAAGTAGATTGCCCAATCTTCCTTCTGAGGCATGGCTGGTGGAGGGTCAGCAAAAAAGGGGAAGCCCCTCAAGGAGATGGACTGACACAGTGGCTGCAACAATAGGCTTAAGTATTATGAGGCTGGTGCAGGACTGGGCAGTGTTTTGTTACACATAGGGTCACTATGAGTCAGAGCCGACTCAGTGGCACCTATCAACAACAACATGTCATTGCTAGTTGCCTTCAAGTAAATTCTGACTAATGGTGACCCCATGCTGCAGGGCAGACTTGTTCCATAAGGTTTTACCAGTTGTGACCTTTAAAAGCAGATCACCAGGACCATCTTTCAAGATGCCTCATGGGTGGATTCAAACTGCCAACCTGTCCAGCTAGTAGTCTAGTGCTTAATGATTTCAGTCACCCAGGAAGTCCTTATTAAGGTAGTGGTAATTAAAGTTGTATGTCAACTTGGCTGGGCCTGGTTGAGTGGCTGGGCAGCTGGATGGAGTTATTCCTCATGATGAGACTGGCAATCAACTACATGGTGGGGTCTACCACAAGCAGCTCAGCAGCTGCTCTGGGTATGTGGTTTGCTTCCCATATATAAGAAGCAGCTTTGCGAATGGTCTCTAGCTTATGGCATGCTTGAACCCTGCATGTAGCCATGTCGTTGTTCAGTAGCCTACCATGCTCTGCCGACCTTGGGACTTGCAATGCACTTCAATTAATGGCCTGGCATGTGTTTGGTAACATGAGTGCCTTTTTACTTGTCAACCTTGGGCTTCTCAGCCTCAGCAGCCAATAGCTGTCTGAGTGAAAAAATGCCTCTAGTTTCAGTGAGCCAGGAGTAGGAGGCAGAGCTGGACCCCAAGATTAAGGGGTTTTCACCTAGCCCTTAAAGCCTGGCACTTTGAACATGGACTTAAAGCCTCCAAACTGTAAGAGAATAAACTCCTGTTCGTTAAGGCCATCCCATTTGTGGGATACTCTTGTCAGAGCGGCACTAGAAAACCAGAACAAAGGTATTCTAGTGGTGGCGTAGTGCCTAAGGCATTTGACTGCTAACCAGAAGGCTAGCGGTTCAAACTCACCAGCCACTCCTCAGAAAGAAGACTGGGGAATCTACTTCTGTAGTGATACCGCCTCGGAAACCCAAGGAGGGGTCGCTATGAGTTAGGTCCGACTCAACAACACATAACAACAATAACAGTTAATTATTTAAGGTGCAATAAGGAACACTGGTGGTACAACAGTTAAGCAGTCAGATGCTGACTGAAAGACTGGTGGTTTGAATCCACCCAGTGACCCTGTGGGGAAAGACCTGGTGATCTGTTCCCGTAAAGATTACAGCCTAGAAAACACTATGGGGCAGCTCTACTCTGTCACATGGGGACATTATGAGTTGGAATCAACTCAATATATCAGGAACCTAACAGTAACACTATTGTAATTACATTTAAAAAGAAAAATAAGAACTCTTATCTTTTAAATATATACTGATAAAGTTACATAATGCTTTAAGGCTTGCTTCAAAATAATTGGGGGGTGGGTGGTAGATGAAATAAAATTGGCCATGTAATAGAAATGGTTGAAGCTGGATGATGGGTGTCTTGGGATTTCCTAACTAGTTTCACTTTTTGAGTATAAGTTTGAAATTTTCCATAATAATAATAAATAAATAAATTACCCCCAAAGTAGAAGAGGCAGGAGAGAGAGAAGACAGGAAGAAAGAGAGGAAAAAGAAAGCAAGTAAGTGAAGGAAATGGGATGAGAGAGAATAAGGAGATTTCGGAAAGAGAAGGATGCAATGGTAGAAGATGGAAAGAAAGAGAAATATAAGTAAAGGGATCCGTGCAGATGGTGGGGATGCCACAAACCCCTCAGATGCCACCCAACTTCCTGGCAGGCTCTGCAGCACTGAGGGACAAAACTTGGAAGAGCTCAGTCAGGAAAGCCTGTCCCAGGAAAATTCCGACGGAGCACTGCTTAGCTGTGGTTCTGTCACTGCTGCTTTTATTCGCACACAGCTGTTTTCACTCTTCTGCAAAATACCTCCCTCTGCATCCTTCTTAGCTCACATAGCCTGGGGGGAAACGTGTGATGTCACATTTTCAGTTTATTCAGTGAAAAACCATCTTAGCGGACAAGTTCTGTGTTTCCCCTGGCATAGGAATTTAAATCTAATAAAAATGAGAGCAAATAAAAACTCACACATCTCCACAAGAAAGAAATTCAGAAAACAACTTTTGATTACTCCACTAGGGGAGAACAAGAAGAGTTAATCCAAACATCATTTATGGATGGAATTTAGTCCTGGAATATGCTTCTTTCTGGTTTTAATTTTTCAGTGGAATACGGTGTTTAAGAATTGCTTTGCAAGCACCACAAACAAATAAAGACTTCTGGAAAATTCCACAGGCATTACTTTGGATGCCATATGGTTTTTTACTTTTGATTGTTCTTCTTATACTTGGCTGATATTGAAGAAAACTCCTAGGCACCACTCCAAAAACAATTATCTAGACAATTCCTGATATAAATCAAATCCCAGAGGTCCATCTTGATCAAAATTCATAGTCAAGGCCTGGTCTGGAACCAGCCCAGGTCCAAGAGTAGTGGTGAGATTGTAGAAATCAACATCAGAGGCATCGCTGCCTCAATGGGCCATGTTAAATGACTTAGAAATTCTGTCATTTGTCATAAGGAACTCACAGAGTCATCCCCTTGGGCCAGTTCATAATCACCAAGGCCATAACCTGAGCCCATGAGTAGAATGCAGTCCACACCTTCTCCTTAGAAAGGCTGACAACTATTCCATAAAGTGCATGCTCCAAAAAGAAACATTTCTCAATCTCAATCTCTCTTATTACTGAGTTTGGAATTTTTATTTCCTCTTTACCTTCCCTCAGTAAATGTTTAGCTATTCAAATTCAGCTTTCAATTTCTTACTTTCTATCATCCTAAGGTGATAAAGCTGTTTGGGGAAAAATATCTGAAAAAGTAAAATATAGTGCTGTGCAAGAAGACATCATTTATTGTCATTCTGATAAACCAGAAATACATTAATTCCCAAAATGCCTACTTTCATTTTTTTATCTAGAGAATTTAAGGAGCTCTAGTGGTGCGGTCTCACCAGCTACTCCTTGGAAGGAAGATGGGGTAATCTACTTCCATAATGATACTGCCTCGGAAACCAAGGAGGGATTGCTATGAGTCGGGTCTGACTCGACACCACATAACAACAACAACAGTGGTGCGATGCCTAAAGCATTTGACTGCTAATCATAAAAGTTGGTGGTTCAAACCCACCAGCCACTCCACAGAAGGAAGACTGGGCAATCTACTTCCATAAAGATTTACCACTTCAGAAATCCAATGGGGGTCACCATGAGTCAGAATTGACTCAATGGCAGTGGGTTTGGTTTGGGTTGTTTAGGGAAGAAAGTGAGCCCTGGTGGCACAGTAGTTAAGAACTTGAACTTGGCTGCTAACCAAAAGATCAGTGATTTGAACCCACCAGCTGCTCTGTGGGAAAAAGATGTGGCAGTCTGCTTCCATAAAAGATTGTTGTTGTTGTTGTTGTTGTTGTTAGGTGCTGTCAAGTCAACTCCGACTCATAGCAACAGTGTGTACAAGAGAACGAAACACTGCCTGGTCCTGTGCCAGCCTCACAATCCTTGCTACACAAAGATTACAGTCTTGGAAATTCTATGGGGCAGTTCTACTCTGTCCTACAGGGTCACAATGAGTTAGAATCAATTTGATGGCAATGGGTATGGAAGAAGGATAAGAACGTGGCTCAAGAGCTGGACTATTACATTCCTACAGAGTGTCCCACCTAGGGAGAGGCAGGAAGGAACGGTTTTACGACCCAAGGTTCACAATTGGTTTTTTCCAACTGAGGGAAAGAGAGAACAATTCTGAGCCATCTTATTTTAAAATTATTCTGTGAATTGCCAGCTAGCCATATGCTGAATTATTTCATTTTTATGGGATTTTAGGAATGTTATTTGCAAAAGGTACAACAAAATATTCCTCTACTAAGCTACTTTGCATTTACCAAACAGATTGTACAGGTTTAATCAAAAAACACTTGTGGACTTCTGGGGAAGATGGCATCATGAACACATGCATCTAAACTCATTTCCATTACTCCATTGAAATGATCAACAGAACATAAAAATGGGAAGGTAAGAGGATTATATCGATACTGGAAATAACAGAAGGTGCCATCAACATGCCAGAAATGTCAAGACACTTCAGCAGAAAGGATCAGATTGAAGAAAAGTAATGTAAGCTTAACCTTATCTGCCCCTCCTAACAGGCTGCTTTCTTCAGAAGTGGCTCTGGCACCTCGTATGCAAAAGGGTTAAGTTTCAGAGGGGGCAGCAGACTACAGTGCAGATATGGAAAGCCCACAAATTGGATACCCTCTGCCCATGGAGGCTCAGCAGTATTTCAAAGAAGTCATGGTCAAAGAGTTATTTATGATGCCACAACCCATACCTAGGCAAAGATCAGACCAAAGAGAATTATGCTCCAGAAACAGTGGATTCTACAAATCCATACAGAAATAAATTATGCAAGAGGAAATGATGCAGAGACTACAATTATTACATCTTCCACTCCACTCCCTGTAGGCTACTGGATCTTGAAATTGATATGCTAGCCTACATCACTTGGTAAACAGGGGAACAATGCACAAGGTCTCTATGAAAAGATTCCAAAACAAACAAGGACAACACAGCACTCCAAACTTGTGAAAAAGATTACAGGAAACAAAAACAAAGCTTCAAGAGCATCTCCTGTGTTCTCAAGAACTGTTATGAACATATATGGGATATGAGATAAGATAGCAAAATAAGAAGAAGAAAAAAAAAAAAAAAAAAAGGAAGAAGAAGACATCTGGCCGAGAGGCATGAGAAAGAAAATAGGAAGCAAATGTGATAAAGGAAAATAACACTAATTCTAAAAATGCAATACCCAAAATACTATTTGCATTAAACAACAACAACAAAAAAAAAAACAGACAAAGCAACATCAATTCTATGGAAAATGGAATCAGTCATGTGGAAAGCAAACATGAGAATTCTTTGAGAAGAGAGAAAAACAAAGAGAACAAAATCATGAGGAGATGGTGGTAACAATCTACATGTGATTGAAGTACAAAGAACTATACACACAAAGATGATTGGCTGTAAAACCAGGTAAAATCTAAATAACATCTGTAGTCTATTTAATAGTATTGATCAATGTCAATTTTCTAGTTTTGGTATTGTATTATAGTTCTATAGGATGTTATCCTTGGGGAAGCTGGGAAAAGAGTACATGTGATTTTGCCATACTATCTTCTGAGTTTATAATTATTATTTAAAAAAAAAAAAAAAAAAAAAGACAACAGATCAAGTCTACTACACAGATCTGAATTAAAAAGATAATGAACAAAGAATCCAGTAAGTTGTTGCTCATAGATGAAAACAACAGAAAGTCGCTCTCAGTTATGAAAATAATATATGATGTCAGAGGATTCAAAGCATAAGTTAAAATGAAATTTTAAAAATTTTCAAAAATTAAAATTTTAGAAATGGGCAGTCACACTCTAAAAGGTCTGCTGATGAGTACTCAACCTATTAAAAGAGCATTACATTTATAATTATTATAAATATGATTTTAAAACTGAAAACAAACACCAAACATCATGATTGAAAAATGATATATGATCAAGAAAATTACAATATGATAATAAATTAGGCAATATTTAAAAAAAAAACAAAAAACTGCAAAACAGGTTTATAAAGTGGGAAGTGCAACTACCCACTAATTTCCTTATCTTATATAGAAAATAGTGACTCTGTATATTCCTTCTATCTTCTGATGCTTCCTAGCTCATTCAATATTTTGCCCATAGAGTTCTTTGATATTGTAATTTGAGCCTTAATTTTGTCTTCAGTTCTTTCAGGTTGAGAAATGCCAAGCATGTGCCTCTCTTTGTTTTTCTAATTCCAGATCTTTGTGCATTTCATTATAACACTTTACTTTGTCTTCTCCAGCTGCCCTCTGAAATCTGTTCAGCTCTTTTTCTTCATCATTTCTTCCCTTTGCTTTAGCTGCTCTTAGTTCAAGAGCAAGGTTCAGAGTCCATTCGGACATCCATTTTGCTCTTTTCCTCCTTTCTTGTCTTTTTAATGACCTTTTGTTTTTTTCACATAGGATGTATCCTTGATGTATCCCACAACTCACCTGGTCTTCAGTTGTTAGCATTCAATGTGTTAAACGTGTGCTTGAGATGGTCTCTTAATTCAGGTAGGATATATTCAAGGTTGCACTTTGGCTCATGTGGGACTTGTTTTAATTTTATTCAGCTTCAACTAGAACTTGCATATGAGAAACTGATAGTCTGTTCCACAGGTGGTCTGTGGCCTTCTTCTGACTGATGATTTTGAATTCTCCATCATCTCTTTCCACAGATGTAGTCGATTCAATTTCTATGTATTCCATTCAGAGAGGTCCATGTTACCAGAGTCTCTGTTTATTTTGCTGAAAAAGGTATTTGCAATCAATAAATCATTGGTCTTACAAAATTCCATCATGTGATCCCTGGCATCATTTCTATCACCAGGGTCATATTTTCCAACTCTTGATGACTTGTCTTGTTTCCAACTTTTTGCATTCCAATCACCAGTAATTATCAATACATCTTGATTGCATGTTTCATCAGTTTTAGACTGCAGAAGTTGATAAAAATCTTCAATTTCTTCATCTTTGGCTTTGGTGGTTGGGACATAAATTTGAATAGTAGTAGTATTAACTGGTTTTCCTTGTAGGTGTATGGATATTATCCTATAACTGACAGCACTGTACTTCAGTATGGATCTTGAAATGTTCTTTTTATGATGAATGTGATGCCATTCTTCTTCAATTTGTTATTCCTGGAATAGTATACTATGCTTATCCAATTCAAAAAGGGCCAATTCCAATCTATTTCAGCTCAATAATGTGTAGGATGTTGATCTATTTCATTTTTGATGACTTCAAATTTTCCATGGTTCATATTTTATTTATTCCATGTTCCAATTATTAATGGATGTTTGCAGCTGTTTCTTCTCATTTTGAGATGTGAGAAATCAGCAATTAAGGTCCTGAAAGCTTTACTCCATCCATGTCATTAAGGTCAGTGTCTACTTTGGTTAATGTTCAACCATTTTAGGAGGTAGCATATGATCAAGAACTATTGGGACTGAAGGAAGAAGTCCAAGCTACACTGAAGGAAGTGGTGGAAAACAAGACTCCAGGAATTGATGGACTAGCAAATGAGATGTTTCAGTAAATGAATGTAACTCTGGAAGTGCTCACTTGTCTATGCCAAGAAATTTGGAATATAGCTACCAATCCAATCGACTGGAAGAGATCCATGTTTGTGCCCATTCTAAATACAAGTGATCAAAGAGAATACAGAAGTTATCAAACAATATCATTAATATCAAGTAATGTAAGTAAAATTATGCTGAAGATAATTCAAGACCAGTAACAGCAGTACATCAACAGAGAACCATCAGAAGTTCAAGATGAATTTAGAAAAGGATTTAGAATAAGGAATATCATTGCTTCTGTCAGATGGATCTTGGCTGAAAGCACAGAATACCAGAAGGATGTTTACATGGGTTTTACTGACTATGTAAAGGTTTTCAACAGTGTGGATCATAACAAATTATGGGAAACACTGTAAAGAATGGGAATTCCAGAACGCTTAGTTATGCTCACATAAAACCTGTACATATACCAAGAGGCAGTTATTCAAACAGAACAAGGGGAATGTTTAGGTTACCTAGTGCCACTCTGACAGGAATATACCACAAATCGGATGGTTTGAACAGTTTATTCTCTAACAGTTTGGAGGCTTTAAGTCTAAGTTCAAAGTGCCAGGCTCTAGGGGCTGGGTGAAAGCCCCTCAACCTTGGGCTTCAGCTCTGCCTCCTGCTCCTGGTCCACTGAAGCTGGAGGCTTTTCTTCACTCAGACAGCTGCTAGGTGCTGAGGCTAACAAACCCAAGGTTGACAAGTAAAAAGGCATGGTCCCAATGTTACCAAAACACACGGCAGGTGATTAATTCAAGTCCATTGAAAATCCCAAGGTTGGCAGAGTGTGGCAGGCTGCTTACCAATGACAAGGCTACATGCAGGATTCAAGCATGCCATAAGCTAGAGACCATTCCCCAAGGCTTCTCTTATATACAACAAGCAGATCACATCCCTAAGGCAGCTACTCAACTGCTCAGAGTAGATTCCACCATGGAGTTGATTACCAGTTTCATCATGGGGAATACTACATCCACCTGCCCAGCCACTCAACCAGGCCCAGCCAAGTCGACACACAAATTTAACTACCACACATGGGTTTTTACTGACTATGCAAAAGCTTTCAACTGTGCAGATCATAACAAATTATGGGAAATACTGTAAAGAATGGGAATTCCAGAATACTTAGTTATGCTCATGTAAAACCTGTACATACACCAAGAGGCGGTCATTCAAACAGAACAAGGGGAGTCCATATGAAGAAAAATGCAGCATCAGGATTGGAGGAAGACTCATGAACAGCCTGCGATATGCAGATGACACAACCTTGCTTGCTATAAGCAAAGACTTGAAGCTCTTGCTGATGAAGATCAAAGACTGCCACCTTCAATATGGATTACCCCTCAACATAAAGAAAACAAAAGTCCTTACAACTGAACCAATAAGCAGCATTATGACAAAGGGAGAAAACACTGATGTTGTCACAGATTTCATTTTACTTGGATCTACAATCAACTCCCATGGAAGCAGCAGTCAAAAAATCAAATGACATATTGCACTGGGAAAATGTGCGGCAAAAGACCTCTGTAAGGTATTCAAAAGCAAAGATGTCACCTTGAAGACTAAGAGGCGCCTGACCAAGTCACGGTATTTTCAATCACCTCATGTGCATGCAAAAGCTGGACAATGAATAAAGAAGACCAAAGAAGAATTGAAGCATTTGAATTATGGTGAATTATGGCCAAGAATACTGAATATACCATGGGCTGCCAGAATGAACAAATCTGTCTTGGAAGATACACAGCCAGAATGCTCCATAAAAGTGAGGATGGCAAGACTTTGTCTCATATACTTGGGACATATTATCAGGAGGAACCAGTCCCTGGAGAAGGACATCACACTTTGTGAAGTAGAGAGTCAGTGAGAAGGAGGAAGACCCTCAATGAAATAGATTGACAAGTGGCTGCAACAATGGGCTCAAGCACAGCAACGACTGTGAGGCTGGCACAGGGCCAGGCAGTGTTTCATTCTGTTGTATGTGGGGTCGCTATGAGTTGGAACCAACTCCATGGCACCCAACAACAACATATATATAAAGGGAGCTCTGGTGGTATAGTGCCTAAGGCATTTGACTGCTAACCAAAAGGCTGGCGGTTCAAACCCACCAGCCACTCCTCGGAAGGAAGACTAGGCAATCTACTTCTGTAGAGATACCACCTTGGAAACCCAAGTAGGGGTCACTATAAGTATATAAATACTTGCATAGATATATTTATTTATTTACATATATATGTGTGTGTGTGTGTGTGTGTGTGTGTATAAAGCAAGAAAAAGATACTGTTTTATTTTTTTATGTTGATACTAAACATGTGTTTAAAGAGAAAAAGAACCTTATTTGAAAATAATTTATATTTTTTTCAAATCTCCAGAGGAAAAACAAACAAAATCTAAAATGCAAGTTGTCCTTTAATATATCTATCTGTGTTTGTGTCTCTATGTGCCTTATCTTCCAACACACACTCTTAACTGTAACCATCCTAACATCAATTGCAAATGTAGTTCTTACTCTGATCCTAATCACCCAGAGCTAGGTCAGACACCAGAAGTCAAATGACACAGTCCTCCAGATTGCCAAATCTGGGCAAGAAGGCAGATGCCAGGAATAAGTTTGCAGGTCCTCACTGAAACTTCTGACCATTTGGCTACAAATTACCCCCTTGGGTTTGGTAATTCACTAGAATAAGTCACAAAATCCAGGAACCACTGTACTTAGGATTACAATTTTATTATAGCACAAAGGATACAAATGAAGGGACACATAGGATGAAGTCTGGGAGAATCCCCAGCATGCTGCTTCCATGATCCAGAAATGGACGTACCATCCTCCCAAGCACTGATGTTTTTCACCAACCAGGAAGCTTACCAAGCGTCAGTGTTTTATTTTTACTGGATTTTCATTACATAGGCATCACTGATTGAATCCTTACCCAAGGTTGAACTCAACCTCCAGGCCCTATCCCCTGAGGTTGAGCTAATATCATGTGGTGGGTTTTTCTGGCCTGGCCAGTCCCCATCCAAGAGTCATCTCATTAGGCAACTACACACCTAATCAGGTGTGATCAGAAAACAAAGATACTCCAGTTGCTCAATTTCTAATTAAAATTGGAAAGAGTGAGAGGTTACCTCCCAGGAACAAAAGACAGAGATCAAATTCTTTGGTAAAGGTAATTGTATATCCTATACCATTAAAAAAAAAAAAAAAAAAAGACCGTATAAAATTGTGCCTAAAAAAGTCTAATTAGAAAATAACTACTAGCTATGGAAATAAATGCAAACAGCTTATACTTTCCTATTAAAGACAAAGACTCCTGATTGGCCAAAAGGAGGTTATCCCTTGTTCTGAAAAGAATTGATATTATTTTAAATCTCCAGAGGAAAAACAAACAATAAAATCTAAAATGCAAGTTGTCATTTAATGGGTTATTGCCCATCTTTTAAATTTCTTAATTACTTATACCCAAAAATGATGATCCAAAAGAAGTACACAAAGAAAGAGTCAATAATGGTTGCAGAACAACCAGAATGGAAATAATGAAAATGTTGACACAATATAGAGTAAGTAACAAATGTCACTGACAGTATGTATAAACCCACTGCTATCAAGTTGATTCTGACTCAGCGATTCCCATAGGGTTTCCAAGGTTGTGAAACTTAACGGAAGCAGACTGCCTCATCTTTCTTCCATGGATCAGCAGTGTGTTCAAACCTTTGACCTTTTGATTACCAGCCAAATGCCTTACTACAGCGCCATTAGAGCTCCTGAACAATATGTATAGAAATTGGTAAACGGGAACCTAATTTTCACCAAAAACTCAATTAAAATATTACACACAGCCCCCCAAAAAAGGCTCAAGGTGTGAAAAAAAAGGGGGAAAAAACATACCAAGAAAACAGAAACATAAGAAAGTAGGGATGGTATTGTTAATCTCAAACAATGAGAATAAATTTTTGTTACCAAGTATTAAAACCAATTATAAAGCAACCAAGGCTTGAATCAGTTCAAAACAGTTCAGTTATGGCTGAGGAAGCAAAAACAGAAGAGATCTGATTTTTTTTAATTTCAGGGAACTGGAATGGTAATCAGAATGGGAAAAATATGGGTCCAAGCCCTGGGATGAGAAACTCAGGAGATGTGTAATGAGCCCTTTCAGGAGCCTGATGTGGGAGACTGGATTACTGGTAGGCAGGGTCAGCCACCATCTTTGGGCTGTGCACCACTGCTTCTGACTGCTCAGAAATCAATGGGCAAGAGATCTGGTTGCTTTGCAAAACTTACATTGCCCTAGTGCTCTAAGTGGGAGATTAACTTTATACCAGGCTTTGACCTGTACTTTTCCCCATCCATTTTAATGACCTTTTGCTTTACTTCATGGATGATGTTTTTGATGTCATCCCACAATTCCTCTGGTTTTTGGTCATTAGTGTTCAATGAATCAAATCTATTCTTTAGATGGTCTCTGAATTCAGGAGAGATATAATCAAGGTCATATTTTGTCTCCTGTGGACTTGTTGTTTTATTTGTCTTCAGCTTCAATTTGAACTTGCATATGAGCAGTTGATGGTCTGTTCCATAGTTAGCTCCTGGCCTTGTTTTGGCTGAAGATCAGGAAAAGAAGAAAAGACCAAAATGGATGTCAGAAGAGACTCTGAAACTTGCCTTTGAATGGAGAATAGCTAAAGTAAATGGAGGAATCGAAAGGATAAAAGAGCTGAACAGAAGATTTCAAAGAGCAGCTCAAGAAGACAAAGTCAATTATAATGAAATGTGCAAAGACTTGGAGTTAGAAAACCAAAAAGGAAGAACACACTTGGCATTTCTCAAGCTGAAAGAACTGAAGAAAAAATTCAAGCCTCAAGTTGCAATATTGAAAGATTCTATGGGCAAAATATTGAATGATGCAGGAAACACCAAAAGAAGATGGATGAAATACAGAGTCACTGTACCAAAAAGAAATGGTTGATATACATCCATTTCAGAAGGTGGCATATGATCAAGGACCAATGGTACTGAAGGAAGAAATTGAAGCTGCACTGAAGGAACTGGTGAAGAATAAGGCTCCAGGAATTGACTGAATACCCATTAAGATGTTTCAACAAACAGATGCCCCTCTGGAGGCACTCACTCAGCTATGCCAAGAGATTTGGAAGACAGCTACCTGGCCAACTCACTGAAAGAGATCCTTACTTGGACCCATTCCAAAGAAAGGTGGTCCCACAGAATGTGGAAATTGTCAAACAATATCACTAATATCACACACAAGTAAAATGTTACTAAAGATAATTAAAAAACAGTTGCAGCAGTATATTGACAGAGAACTTCCAAAAATGCAAGCTGGATTCAGAAGAGGATGTGGAATGAGGGATATCATTGCTGATGTCAGATGTGGATCTTGGCTGAAAGCAAATACAAGAAACATGTTTACTTGTGTTTTATTGACTATGCAAAACCATTTGACTGTGTGGATCATAACAAATTATGGATAACATTGAGAAGAATGGGAATTCCAGGACACTTAATTTGTACTCACGAGGAACCAGTATGTAGACCAAGAGGCTGTTGTTCAAACAGAACAAAGAGATACTGCATGGTTTAAAATCAGGAAGGGAGTAGGTCAGGATTGTATCCTTTCACCACACTTATTCAATCTGTATGCTGAACAGATAATCAAAGAAGCTGGACTATATGAAGAAGAGTGTGGCATCAGGATTGAAGGAAGACTCATTAACAACCTGCGATATGCAGATGACACAACTTTGCTTGTTGAAAGTGAGGATGACTTGAAGCACTTACTGATGAAGATTAAAGACTACAGTCTGCAGTATGGATTATACCTTAACATAAAGAAAACAAAAGTCCTCACAATTGGACCAACAAGCAGCATCACAATAAATGGAGAAAAGATTGAAGTTGTCAAAGATTTCATATTGCTTGGTTCCACAATCAACACCAATGTAAGTAGCAATCAAGAAATCAGACAACGTATTGCACTGGGCAAATCTGCTGCAAAAGACCTCTTCAAAGTGCCGAAGAGCAAAGATGTCTCTTTGAAGACTAAGGTGCACCTAACTCAAGCTATGGTATTTTCAATCACCTCATATGCATGTTAAAGCTGGACTATGAATAAAAAAGACCTAAGAAGAGTTGATGCTTTTGAGTTGTGGTGTTGGTGAAGAATATTGAAAGTACCAATGGACTGCCAGAAGAACTAACAAATCTGTCCTGGAAGAAGCATACCCTGAATGCTCTTTGGAGGTGAGAATGACCAGCCTTGTCTCACCTACTTTGGTCATGTTGTCAGAAGGGACCATTCTCTGGAGAAGGATATCATGCTTGGTAAAGTGGAGGGTGAGTGACAAAGGGGAAGACCCTCAAAGAGATGAACTGACACAATGGCTGCAATGATGGGCTCAGGTGTAGCAGGGATTGTGAGGCTGGCACAGGACTGGGCAGTGTTTTGTTCTGCTGTACACAGTGTCACTATGAGACGGTGCCAACTTGACGGCACCTAACAACAACAACAATGATTTCCCCATCCTGGCTATCATTCCAGTGTAACAAAACTTTGGTTCTGTTCCAGTTTTGCTTCCTCAGCCATGACTGAAACTGGAAGAGCTGGTTTGAAGCCCTGAGACTAATTGTAATTAAAAATACAATGAAACCTGTGAGAGCAAGAACTCAATGGGCTACTACCTTATTTTTCTGGATCTCACAAGTTTTTGACCTTAGACAGGGTACAGACTTATTACTTCTGTATTGCTCTCTATCAGTGGAAAATATTTTAGTTTTCCTTCTCTGATAGGTTTCTGCCTTACACAAGTTCCAGCTTTCATAGGTTTTACTATACTAAAATAATTCCAGATAAGTTCAATATGAAAATTAAAGAAAATATAAATGTATTTATCTTATCTCAGAGAAGGCTTTTCCCAGTACTTATCTGTGTGGTAATATTTTTTTTTTTCCTTTTCTTTTCTTTTTTTTTTTAAATTTTTATTTATTTATTTATTTAATTGTGATTTGGGTGGAGATTTACAGAGCAAATTCACTTTTCATACAGCAGTTCACATATACTTTGTCTCATGTCATTGACCACAGTTTACCACAATGCAACAGCTCCCCTCCCACCTCCTCCCCATAGTTACCTCTTCCCAGTGTCCATCCCTCCATACTCTCCTGCACCCTGAGCTGTCTCCCTGTGCATAAGCAGCCCTTCCTTCTCCCATGATTGTTCTCTCCAGGGCATGTGTCTACTTGAGGTAAATGTTTAACTCACATGCCTATACTTTGTTTGGCTGGAAACCACAGGTGTGGGTTCAATTCCAGACCTGAAGGGTAGCTAGGGGCCATAGTCTCAGTGGTTCCACCAGGCTCTATTGGACCAGCAAACCTGGTTCCCACCTTCTTTTATTTTTCCCTCCAAATGATTTTGAGTTTTGTTCCACATTGTTCTCCCTCTCTATCCAGGATCTCCTACATCCCCTCCAAGTGGATGACAGTGGTAGCCGGGCACCATCTAGTTCTTCTGGTCTCATAGTTGTACTGTGTGGTAATATTAAACCCACTATAAACAAAATGTAAAGCAAATGACAAACTGAGGAAAAGGGTTTGGAAGAAAACAAAAAATCATGAAGAAAAGAAGAAACACTATGGGTAAATAGGTAGACAGGCTCAATGATCAGGTATGTCTAAGCAAAAGACAGGCTCAATGATCAGGTATAATAACTTCTTTGCAATAGCCAACCACCCTGAGGGAGCAAGCAGTTGGACCTGTGGGCTCGGGACCATGGTTGCAGGGGACATCGAGCTCAATTGTCGTAACATACTACACAAAAACATTGTTCTACATCCTACTTTGGTGAGTAGTGACTAGGGTCTTAAAAGCTTGCAAGTGGCCATCTAGATGCAACGATAGGTCTCTCTTCATCCAGAGCAAAGAAGAATGAAGAAAAACAAAGACATATGGAAACAATTAGTCCAAGGGACTAACAGACCATGTGATCCTCAGCCTATATGATCATGAGACCAGAAGAACTAGATGGGGCCCGGCTACCACTGTCAACCACTCAGAGGGGGAGTGGTGCAGGAGATCCTGGATAGAGTGGTAGAATAATGTGGAACAAATTCAAAATCATAAAAAAATAAAACCAGGTTTACTGGTCTGATGAAGCCTGGTGAGACCCCCAAGACTATGGCTCCTAGTTACCCTTCAGGTCTATAATTGAACTCACTCCTGTGGCTTCCAGCCAAACAACAAACAAGCATATACATTTACATCAGGTGAACATTTACATACACTCCTTAGAGCCATCAATCTTGGGAGAACAGAAGGGCAATGTTTGCACAGAAAGATACCTTGGGGGGCAGGAATGCACAGGAAAGAAGGACACAGGGAAGAGGTAACTACAGGGAGGAAGTGGGAAGAGAGCTGTTACATTGTTGGGAATTGCAGTCGATGTCATGAAACAAAATGGGTATGAACTGATATATGGAGAATGAATTTGCTTTTAAACTTTCACCCAAATCACGTAAAATTAAAAGAACAAACATCCCTTACTTAAATGGGCATAAGACATGATTAGGAGTTCTTGTAGTGTAGTGCCTAAGGCACTTGACTGCTAACCAGAAGGCTGGTGGTTCAAACCCACCAGCCACTCCTCGGAAGGAAGATGAGGCAATCTACTTCCATAGTGATACTGCCTGGGAAACCCAAATAGAGGTCACTATGAGTTGGGTCCGACTCAAAGGCACATAACAACAACAACAAAGACATGATTAGATCATTAACACACACTCCAAATTCAAACATTCAATAAACACATAAAAAATTTCAACATCACTGATAACAGGAAAAATACTAATGGAAAGAATTGTATAATAACTTGTCTAGGTAAAGATGTTGTGCAACAGGCTATGTCAGACACTGCTGTGGGAATGTAAATTCATATAGCATTTATGGAGGATAATTTGCAATAACAATTAACAACCCTTAAAGTTGTTCATGGCTTTTTGAAAATTCTTATTAAGAAAATAATAAAATATATACACTAAGATTTCTGCCCCAAATGTGGGGGCTAGCACAGGAGTCATAAACTGGCCACTGGATTAGAAACCCAGCCCTGCTACTTGGGTGACCAGCAATAAAATGGTATCAATAAAAGTACTTACCTTTCAGGGCCTCCTAGGGCTCCAAAATGAAAATTATGCATCTGCCGGGTATTACTCAGTTCTCTCTGCCTTAGATAGTATTTCATTACGTATCAGCTATTTTCTCCTGGCCCGTGGTACGTGCTCAATAACTATTAGACAGTGGTAGCAGGAGTGTATCTTTATCTACAACCTTGCAATACAGGTTCAACAATCCTTATCTGAAAACTTGCAGCCAAATGTGTTTCACAATTAAGAACATTTTGGAATTAAAAGATCATAACCATGCAATTATCCAACTAGTCTGGGAGTACCTACCCACTGCCACCTAGCTAGTTCCAACTCATAGTGACCCTATAGGATAGAATAGAACTGTCCTGCAGGGTTTCCAAGGCTGTAAATCTGTATAAAAGCAGACTGCCATATCTTTCTCCAGTGGAGCTGCTGGTGGGTTTGAACTGCCAACCTCTCAGTTAACAGTCAAGCATTTAACCACTGTTTATCAGGGCTCCTCCTAGTCTGGGACAGTGTCTGGTAATCGACCTCTTTATTCTTAAATTAAAACATAAAGAATATTCATTGAAAGTGAGAGAAACTTCAGTTCAGGTCAGGTTTTGTAGTCAAATGAGTTATGAAAAAAGTTTTAGTTTTCAGAGCTTTCTGGACTTCAGATTTGCCTGGCAGGGATTGAGAACTTGAATTTATAACAGAGAAATATTAGAATCTACCTAAATGTATAACAAAGAAAGGACAGGATACATAAGTTATGATGTATTCATAAGATGGAAAACTATACACAGTTATAAAAAGTCACTTTTTCAAAGAACATTTACTGAAATGGGGAAATGTTCATGAACAGTGGATAAAAAGAAGCAAGATAAAAATCTATGTGTTATGAAATTCATAAAAGTAAATGATATAGATGTTTACAATTCCAGAATTAAAAACTGCAAGGAACCCATAACAGGATATTAAATTAGTCACAATGATTTATGTTCTTTTTTATGTTTTTCTGTATTTTCTAATCATCTTTGATAATCAGGAAAATAATCCAATAATTTTCAAAATCAGAACTAGGCTACTTTTCATCCTAGGGGGCTAATGAGTTCATCTTTGTCCTCGAGGAGTCTACAATCTCATCTGTGAAAGTCTCAAGGCATTACTCAGTTCTCCCTGCCTTAAGTTGTATTCATTATGTAGAAGCTGTTCTCTCCTGGAGCATCAGGACACCTTGACCCAGGGCACAAGGGCTTTTTTACACACTCTGCTAAATGAAACACTGGTGACCTTGCAAGTCAGTGGTCAAAATGGCATTGGTGGGGCAACTGGAACTTAATTCAGTCCATGTCTTTTTATTATGAAGCGAAAGAGAGACAAAAAGAAAACAGGACTGTTGAAATGAGTTTGCCTTTCTTTTTCACTGTTACTCGTCAAACCTCAATCATTTCAGAAATTGTTGGGGGAAGAGGAGCGGTTGTTTAAGTTTGTTCCAGGTACTTTGCTTAAGTAAAAAGATGTCTCCTTGAAAGGCACATGAAATCTTAGTCATTTTGTGGAGTAAATAGGATACTAAGAGAAATGATGACATCGGAAGGGGTACTTCATGGAAGGGAAAAGTAAGAGTTCATCTTACCTAAAGGCCACTCATCCTAAGGATTGGGACTTTGGCAAGAGCTCTGCGGCCTTTGTTTCACGTTCAGTGTGAATGTTCTTCACATCCAAGCAGACTGGTTTAATATATAGTTGTAGAGATTCGTTCCTAACTTAGAACAAAAGGTAAATGTTCAACCAACCTAACACCTAATCACCTGAAAGGACCAGATGGGTGATATTTAATCACTTTTATACAAATTAAAATAGTCTTTTTTTTTTTTTACCACATTACTGAGAACAGAAGAATTCTTCTTGCAAAGCTTTTGCAAGTATGAAGTTAATCCTTAGTTGAATCCTAAAGAAAATTACTTGTCTGTAGGCAAATTATCCACTCAAACACTATTTGTGGAGTTAATCTCCCTCTCCTGCTTCCTGTCTTCCTCCTTTCTCTTCTCCCAACCTAAAGAAGAGGAGCAGAAAGTAAATGTACACAGATCTCTGTGCAGTCAGAGCCTTCCTTAATGTTATTGAAGGAGCTCTGGTGGGACTGTGGTTAAAGCATTGGGCTGCTAACCTAAAGATTAGCAGTTTGAACCCATCAGCCACTCCACAGGAGAAAGATGAAGCAGTCTGCTTCCATAAAGATTTCTAGCCTTGGAAATACAACAGGACAGTTCTATTCTGACCTATAGGGTCGCTATGAGTTGGAAAGTTGATGGCAGTGGGTTTTTAATGTAATGGACTTGCACGAAAAAGGGTCACCTTACCCGATCCCAGCTGAAACACAGGCCCAGTCGATCAAGTTGTTTCCTCATATGTTTAATATTACTAGAAAACAAAGGAAGAAAGTTTGGTTTTTAGAAGGTGGGGGAGCCATAAACAAATTATACTTTGAAGATGTGATGAGAACCTGGTAAAGTCTAGAGTATTCAAAAGAGGGAGCTAAGTGTTATTTTTCCAGGCAGAAAACTTAAATAAACAATTAAGAATCAGTGAAAATACCAATGTACAGTAAGATATGATCATTTGGACACATATAGAATCCATAAGAAACTATATTAGTCTTTGGTCCCAGGGACTGGCCCTTCCTCTAGCCATTCAGATAGGCAACCCCTTTGACACACGCACTCTTGGCCCATCAATATATGTATAATCTGCACAAATTCAAAAGGAAAACTTTAATGTACCAATTAGGGGACTCCAAAAGAAACTGCATAGTGTTTAATCAATCAAAGCCTACCATTGAAGGAGAAGTGAGTTAATCAACGTATAATATAATATGGAATAAGGAAACCAATCATTCTTTTTTTTAAGAAAAAAGACTAATACCACTCAGCCATAAAGAGGAATTAAGTCCTAATACATGCTGCAACATGGCTGAATCTTGAGGTTATTACGCTGAGGGAAATAGGTCAATCACAAAAGGACAAATATTGCATGATCTCACTTATATGAAATGACAATAATAGGCAAACAGACAGAAATCAACATTTATTAGTGATTATCAGGGGCAAGGGAGAAGAGAGATATCCACTGTTTGGGAGGTAGTGACTTTCTGTTTATGGTTAAGGGATATTCAGCATCAATTAAGGGAAATGGTTATACAACATGATTAATGTATTTGCTATCATGGAGCTATAAAACAAACAGAATTAAAAGGCAGATGCTGGGTTATATTTATTTCTATTTAAAAAAATGAAGAAAAAAAAAAAGGTAGTTGCTGATACTGCCTATGTACAACCAAATATTTCATGGTATTTATTTTCTTACTTCAGAAGGTTAGGGTCATAGTTTAATGGGACATTCCAAACAAAAGTCCTAATATTTATTCCAGTGCTTCTGTTCTACCTCCTGGTTTGCTGTGTAGTGCCTTGGATCTTAAAAGCTTACAAGCAGCCATCCAAAGTACACAATTTATCTCTATTCACCTGGAGCAGCAGAGGAAGGAGAGTTAGGAATTAAAGAAGCAACTGGAATAAGTGTCCAACTGCCTCCATAAATAACTGCCTCCTTTGCCAGAAGACCAGAAGAACTGGATGGTGCCTGGCGACCATTACTGAATGATTTGATCAAAGATGCTATAGAAGAATCTTAATGAAAGGTAGATGTTGTTGTTGTATGCTGTTGAGTCTTCTCCGACTCATAGCAACCTTATGTACAATAGAACTAAACACTGCTGAGTCCTGTGACAGCCTCACAATCCCTACTATACCTGAGACCATCGCTGCAGCCACCCTGTCAATCCATCTTGTTGAGAGCCTTCCTCTCTTTAGTTGACCCTCCACTTTACCAAGCATGACATCCTTCTCCAGAGAATGGTCATTTCCGACATGACCAAAGTAGGTGAGACAAAGTCTGGCCATTCTTGCTCCTGCACTTCCTCCAGGACAGATGTTAGTTCTTTTAGCAGTCCATGATATTTTCAGCATTTTTTGCCAACACCACAACTCAAAACATCAACTCTTCTTTACTCTTCCTTATTCATTGTCCAGCTCCCACGTGCATACGAGGTGACTGAAAATACCATGGCTTGGGTTAGGTGCATCTTAGTGTTCAAGGAGATACATTTGCTCTTCAGCACTTGAAAAAGGTCTCTTGCAACAGATTTGCCCTGTGCAATATGTCTTTTGATGTCTTGACTGCTGCTTCCATTGGTGTTGATTACAGAACCAAGCAATATGGAGTCCTTGACAAATTCAATCTTTTCTCCATTCATCATGATGCTGCTTATTGGTCCAGTTGTAAGGATTTTTGTTTTCTTTATATAGAGGTGTAATCCACACTGCAGACTGTAGTGTTTAATTTTCATGAGCGAGTGCTCCAAGTCATCACAACTTTCAGCAACCAAAGTTGTGTCATCTGCATATCACAGGCTGTTAATGAATCTTCCTTCAATTCTGATGCCACGTTCTTCTTCATATAGTTCACTTTCTCAGATTATTTGCTCAGCATACAGACTGAATAAGTATCGTGAAAGGAAACAACCATGATGCACCCCCTTCCTGATTTTAAACCATGTAGTATCCCCTTGTGCTGTTCCAACAACAGCCTCCTGTTCTGTGTACAGGTTCCTCATGAATACAATCACGAGTTCTGGAATTCCCATTCTTTTCAATGTTATCCACAATTTGTTATGATCCACACAATCAAATGTCTTTGCATAGTCAATAAAACACAAGTAAACATCTTTCTGGTTGTGTTAGACTGGGTTCTCTAGAGAAATAAAAACCAGTAAAGCTTATATGTATATGTATATATAGAGAGAAATTTATCTTAGGAAAATGGCTCACACATTTATAGAAACTGGCAAGTCCAAAGTTCCTGTATCAAATGTCAAGCTGGAGGCTTTTCCTGGCTCTTGCAACCACAGGGGCTGAGAAGCTCAAGGCTGGCAGGCAGTACACCAGCTGTTGACTCCAACGAATGATGAATCCAAGATCTCCAGGCTGAATGGTGGACTGTTCACTCACGGACAGTTGTAGGCAGCATAACAGAATCTCAATCCACAGAAGAATGTCTCTCTTCCCAGGATGTCCTTGGATATACTGGAAGCAGGCCACACCCCTAAGAAAACTCCCCTTCAACAGACTGGCCACTCAGAACATAGTCATCTGATCCCATCATGGGAACAACCACACCACAACAGCTCAAACCACCCAGAATTGTGGTCCAGCCAAGCTGACACACAGCTCCAACTATCACACTGGTATTCCTTGCTTTGAGCCAAGATCTATCTGACATCAGCTATGAGAGCCCTCGCTCCACATCCTTTTCTGAATCCAGCTTGCATTTCTGGAAGTTCTCTGTCAACATACTATTGCAACCATTTTTGAATTATCTTCAGTAACATTTTACTTGTGTGTGATATCAATGATATTGTTTGATAATTTCCACATTCTATGGGATCACATTTCTTTGGAATGGGTACAAATACGGATCTCTTTCAGTGAGTTGGCCAGGTAGCTGTCTTCCAAATCTCTTGGCATAGCCAAGTGAGTGCCTCCACTGGGGCATCTGTTTGTTGAAACATCTCAATGGGTGTTCATTCTGTCAATTCCTGGAGCCTTGTTTTTCACCAATTCCTTTAGTGCAGCTTTGACTTCTTCCTTCAATATCACTGGTTCTTGAATCATATGCCACCTCCTGAAATGGATGATCATCTACCAATTCTTTTTGGTATAGTGACTCTGTGTATTCCATCCACCTTTTTTTTTTTTTAATTTTATTTTGATTTGGGTGAAGATTTACAGCATAAATTCACCTTTCATACAGCAGTTCACATAATATACTTTGTGTCATGTCATTGACCAAAATTTACAGTGCAACAGCTTCCCTCCCACTTCCTCCCCATAGTTACCTCTTCCCAGTGTCCATCCCTCCATACTCTTCTGCGCCCTGAACTGTCTCCCTGTGTATAAGCAGCCCTTCCTTCTCCCATGATTGTTCTCTCCAGGGCGTGTGTCTACTTGAGGTAAATGTTTAATTCAC
>NW_006921898.1:160587-165132 GCF_000298275.1 Orycteropus afer afer | reverse complement strand
ACTGCTAACCAGAAGGCTGGCAGTTCAAATCCACCAGCCACTCCTCAGAAGGAAGATGGGGCAATCTACTTCCGTAGTGATACTGCCTCGGAAACCCAATATAACAACAACAACAACAGCTTCAGCTTGAACTTGCATATTAGCTCTCGATAGTCTGTTCCACAGTCACCTCCTGGCCTTGTTTTGGGTGAAGATATTGAGCATCTCCATTACCTCTTGTCAAATATGTAGTCTGATTCCTGTGTACTCTGTCTAGCAAAGTTCACGTGTATAGCCACCATTTGTGTTGCTGCAAAAATGTACACGCAATGAATAAGTTGTTGGTCTTGCAAAATTCTATCAAGCAATCTCTGGTGTCATTTCTGTCACCAAGGCCATATTTTCTAACTACTGGTGATTCTTCTTTGTTTCTGACTTTTGCACTCCAATAACCAGTGATAATCAACACAACTTGATTGCATGTTCGGTCAATTTCAGACTGCAGAAGTTGGTAAAAATTTTCAATTTCTTCATCTTTGGCTTTGGTGATTAGTGCATAAATTTGAATAACAGTAATATTAACTGGTCTTCCTCATAGCCATATAGATATTATCCTATCACTTACAGCATTTTACTTCAGGATAGATCTTGAAACATTCTTTGTGATGATGAATGCCGTGCCATTCTTCTTCAATTTGTCATTCCCAGCATAGTGGATCACGTTGTTGTTGTTATATGCCACTGAGTCAGACCTGACTCATAGCAACCCCTCCTTGGGTTTCCGAAGCAGTATCACTACAGAAGTAGATTGCCCCATCTTCCTTCTGATGTGGTTGTCTGATTCAAAATGGCTCAAACCAGTTCATTTCAACTCACCAATGCCTAGTATATCAATCTATATGCATTCCATTTCATTTTTGACAACTTCCAATATTCCTAGATTCATACTTCATACATTCCATGTTCTGATTATTAATGGATGTTTGTAGCTGTTTCTTCTCATCTTGAGATGTGCCATATCAGCAAATGGGGGTACTGAAAGTTTTACTGTATCCACATCATTAAGGTCGGCTCTATTCTGAGGAGGCAGCTCTTCTCCAGGTGTATTTTGAGTGCTCTCTGACCTGAGGGGCTCATCTTCTATCACTATATTGCACAGTGCCTCAGGGCTATTCATAAAGTTTTCCAGTAATATATCAGACATGTTTCACTGCTATTCATAAGGTTTACACTGGCCAATTCTTTGAGAAATGGATGGCATCTTCCTTCTTCCGAGTCTGTCTTAGTGTGGAAGCTCTGCTGAAACCTGTCCACCACAGGTAACCCTGCTGGCATTTGAAACACTGGTGGCATAGCCTCCAGCCTCACAGCAACACTGAAGTCACCACAGTATGACAAACTGACAGACATGTTTGTCTCCCTCAGATGTTCCAAACTGCTCTGTTCATTTCTTGGTCTCTCCCTCCATGCTTGCTTACCCGGACTCCCTCTGGGGGCAAACACCTGCCTTCCACTGCTCCAATGGCTGGCTTACTGCAGCCTGCCTCCATGCACACAAACTCCTGCCTTCCACTGCTCCTGAGGCCGGTTTAATGCAGCCTGCCTCCACGCATACTAGGACTTATTTATCAAAAGGTGGATAGGAGGGTAAAATGTACAGAACTTCAAATTCTCTGGAATCCAGACTTTCTAAAGTCATTGAGGCTGTATGACATTCCTTCCTCAAAACTGTTGCTCTGTGGATATCATTAAACCTTAACCTTAAACTGAAACTATACCCTGAAGTCATCTTTAAACAAAACAGTAGTTTAGCTTAATTAGAAAAAATGTCTGCCTGGAGCACTATGCTGTATTAAAGAATTATTTATACGAGATCAAATTGATAACAGCAACTCAAAAGATTAGGTGAGATGTTTCAGGGGTAATGAGTTTGTGTTGATAATGGTGAAACAATTCAGAAAAGGATACTGAGAAAAGTGGCACAACTTGAAGAATGCAACCAATGTTGCTGAATTGTGTATGTAGAAATTGTTGAATTGAGGTATGTTTTACTGTGCATCTCTTCACCAAAAATTAAAAAAGCTAAAGGACTAATGCATTCTACAGCATCTTCTTTCAGTTAAATCAGATTGAAAGTATGAAAAACCATCAAAAAGTTCTCAGAGTAATCTCTGATTAGCTAATAATAGCTCATTTGATTCCAGCCCTGTGCTAAGAACTTTGCAGATAAATATTTAACCTTTACCCAATCATATGAGTTAGGAACTATAACTGTTTTTTTTTTTAATTTTATTTTTTTACAGGTAATAAAAATGAGTCACAGAGAGGTTAAGTGAGTTGCTCAAAGTGATTATGTAGCAAGAAGAAAAGGCATAATTTGCACCTAAATGGCCTGAGAAGAAGGGGCCATCTTCTTTTCTTCTTCTTTTTTTTTTTTCTATTTTCATTCTTATTTTGCTTCTTTTTTTCTTAATTTTATTTATTTTGTTTTCCTGGAGAATATACACAGCAGAACATACACCAATACAACAGTTTCTATGTGTTCAATTCAGTGACCCTGCTTACATTCTTTGAGTTATGCAATCACTCTCACTCTCCTTTTCTGAGTTATTCTTCCCCCATTAACATAAATTCACTGCCTCTTAAGGTTCTTATCTAATCTTTAAAGTTGTTGTTGGTCAATTTGATCCCATACAGATAGTTCTTAAAAGAAAATAATGCTCAAGACAGACCTTTTTGACTAGCTAAGCTAAATTATTGTTTGGGTTTAAGAAGCTTTCAGGGGATACTTTTGGTTTAAGGTTTAAGGATTATATCAGGGCAACAGTTTTGAGGGGTCATCCAGCCTCCATGGCTGTAGAAAGTCTGGAATCCATGAGCATTTGAAATTCTGTTCTACATTTTCCCCCTTTTGATCAGGATTCTTCTATAGAATCTTTGGTCAAAATGTACAGCAATGGTAGCCAGTCACCACACAGTTCTTTGGTCTTATGGCAAAGGAGGCAGTTGTTCATGGATGGAGGCATTAGCTACACATTCCATAGCCTCCTTCTATTTCTGACTCTTCTTCTTCTGTTGTTCCAAATGAATAGAGACCAAATGCTGCCTCTAATAGAGACCCTGGATGGCCATCTGCAAGCTTTTAAGACCCCACACACTATCCAACAAACTAGGAGGTAGAACAGAAGCAATGAACATGTTATTAGACCAATTAATTGGGATGTTCCATGAAACTAAGACTCCAAATCTCCAAACCAAGAAACCAAATCCCATGAGGTATTTGGTTGTACATATGCTGCAGCTTCAGCAACTACTTGGTTTTCATTTTGTTGTTGTTGTTGTTGTAAACATATCTATCATACAACTTTTGCCAATTCAACTTTTTACAGGTGCACAATTTAATAACAGCAATTATAATAACTGGGTGGGCAACCTTACCTTTAATCAGTGCAATTTCTCTATAATCATTAAACCCCCTTTCCCCCCCTCCCTCCCGCCCTTAGTTTTTCTTTCTTTCTTTCTTTCTTCTTCTTTTTTTTTTTAATGCCATCAACTCATAGAGACACTGTGGAACAAAGTAGAACTGCCTCATAGGGTTTCCAAGACTGTAATCTTCACGGAAGCAGACTGTCATATCTTTAACCCATGGAGCAGTTGGTGGGTTTGAACTGCCAACCTTCCAGTTAGCAGCCAAGCATTTAACCACTGTACCACCAGGGCTCCCATTCTGCCCCTAGAAACCACTAACTTTAGTCTCTATACATTTGCTTATTCTTGTCTTTTTATGTAAGTGAGGTTATATGATATTTGTCCTTTTGTGATTGACTTATTTTCTCAACATACGTCTTTCAGCTCCATCTATACTGTAGCATGTATCAAGCCTTGAAGGAGCTCTTGTGGTGCAGTAGGTAAGGCATTTGGCTGCTAACCAGAAGTTGGCAGTTCAAACCCACGAGCTGTTCCCTGGAAGGGAGATGGGGCAACCTACTTCCATAAAGATTTACAGCCTCAGAAAACCAGTGGGAGTCACTATAAGTGGGAATCAACTTAATGGCAGTGAGTTATCAAGACTTCATTTCTCTTATTGGCTGAGTAGTATTCCATTGTATGCATGTACCACATTTTGTTTATCCATTCATCTGCTGATAGGCCTATAGGTTGTTTCCACCTTCTGGCTATTGTGAACAGTGTGGCAATGAACACTGGTATACAAGTCTCTGAGTTTTTGGTTTCAAGATTTTTGCGTATATACCCAGGAATAGAAATGCTGTGTCATATGCAATACTTTGTTTTTGAAAAACTGTCACACCGTGTTCCACAACAACCGTATAATTTTGCATTCCCACCAGCAATGGATAAGGGTTCCAATTTCTCCACACCTTTGCCAACATTTATTTTATATATATATATATATATATATTTAATCTTAGCCATCCTTGCAGGAGTGAAATGGTTTTTCATTATGGTTTTAATTGATGGCATACCGATTGAGATATTTCAACAAACAGATGCCCCATTGGAGGCACTCACTCAGTTATGCCAAGAGATTTGGAGGACAGCTACCTG
>NW_006921898.1:156893-159462 GCF_000298275.1 Orycteropus afer afer | reverse complement strand
AAGGGACCATTCCCTGGAGAAGGATGTCATGCTTGGTAGGGTGGAGGGTCGACGAAAGAGGGGGAGGCCTTCAACGAGATGGATTGATACGGTGGCTGCAATGATGGGATCAAGTATAGCAGGGATTGTGGGGCTGGTGCGGGATTGGGCAGTGTTCCGTTCTGCTGTGAGTCAGAAACGACTCGACGGCACTCAACAACAACAACAACAACAACAATGGTTTTAATTTGCACCAATCTGATAGTTCATAATGTTAATATCTTTTCATGTATTTGGTGGCCATTTGAATGTCCTCTATGGTGAAATGTTTATTCAAGTCTTTTGCCCATTTTATAACTAGGTTATTTCTCTTTTGTTATTAAGCTGTCAAAGTTTTATATATACTTTAATTATTAGATTCTTGTCAAATACATGATTTCTAAAGATATTCTGCCAGTTGTAGCTTGTGTTTTCACTTTTCTGGTAGTCTTTTGATGAACAAAATTTTTTAATTTTTATGAGGTCCCATTTGCTTATTTTGTCCTTTGTTGTTCATGCTTTTGTTATTAGATTATCCATTGTTGAAAGGTAGGCCTGACAGTATTGCCCCTGCTTGTTCTTCTAAGAATTTTATGAATTTAGTTTGCATATTTAGGTCCTTGATCGATTTTGAATTTGTTTTTGTATATGATGTGAGGCATGGATCTGGTTTTATTTTTCTGCATGCGGAAATCCAATTTTCCCAGCCCCAGTTATGGAAGAGATTCTTGTCAAAAATCAGTTGACCACAGATGTGTGAGTTTATTTCTGGAGTCTCATTTGTATTACATTTGTCAATACGTTTATTGCTTTACTAGTACCAGGCTATTTTTAGTACTATAGCTGTATAGTGTGCTTTAAAATCAGGAAGTGTGAATTCTACTTTGTTCTTCTCTTTAAACATTGTTTTAGCTATGTGAGGCCTCTTGACAATCCATATAAAGTAGAGGACTGGTTTATCTATTTCTGTAAAGAAGGCTGTGGGAATTTTGATTGGGATTGCATCGAATTTATAGATCACATTCGGTAGTATTGACATCTTAAGAATATTAAGTCTTCCAATCCATACACATGGAATATCTTTCCATTTACTGGAGACTTCTTTAATCTCTTTCAGTAGTGCTTTATAGTTTTCATTGTAAAAATCCTTCATATCTTTGGTTAGATTTACTACTAGCCATTTTACTCTCTTAGATGCTTTTATAAATGGAATAATTTCCCTAATTTCCCTTTCATATTTCTCATTGTCTGTGTATGGAAACCCAACTGAGTTTTGTTTCTCAGCCTTGTACCCTGCATCTTTGCTAAATTCCTCTTTAGCTCTAGAAATTTTCTTATGGACTCTTTGAGATTTTTCATATAAAAGATTATATCATCCACCAATAGAGATAATTTTACTTCTTCTTTTCCAATCTGGATACTTTTTATTTCTTTGTCTTCTCTTATTGCTCTGGCTTGAACTTCTAATACAATACGAATAGAAGCGGTAAGAGAAAGCACCCTTATCTTGTTCTCGATTTCAAGGGAAAGCTGCCAGTATCTCTCCATTAAGTGTAATGTTGGGTGATGGCTTTTCATATATGCTCTAAATCATATTGAGGAATTTCCCTTCTACTCCAGACTTCTTCTTTTCATCAAGAGGAGAGACGGCAAGATGGCGGACTAGGCAGAAAGACTGCACAGACCCTCTTCAAGAAAGAAAAGGGAAACCAGTTAACACAGACACAGAAGATAATCCTGGACCCCTGAGCCTTGAAAGGAAGGATATAGAAGTGGACTAAACACCAACTAGCACAAGAATTTGCGTAAAAATACCAAAAAAGGAGACAGACGGAGCTGGGGTCTGGCAGCAATCCTGAGTGATCCGATGGCACGGGCACCTTGGAGATTCCTGAGTGGTGGTAGGACCTAAGAATTAATTTAAAAAAATCAGCCCTGCTAGCCAGGGACTGTGTGGAGGACTGTGCACAGTGGCTGGGGAATAACCAGAGAAGGTGAAGAGAAACGCGAGCTGAGCTGTGGACTTTTGCTGGTATGGAGGGCACCACCATTTTGAAGCTTTAAAAGCGGCTTGACTATTTTGGATATTTAAAGAGACATCGCTCTAGCAGATTCCTGGGGCTTAAGAACACATTCTGCTTTTGAGCAACCCCAAGGACACTCTGGAACCACAAGACTGAAAAGGTTATTCAATTGGAATTTGAGTCTAACTGAGTGGGAGACAACAACAGTCCCCATAAGACACAACTACACCCACACCTCCTGCAACTTCACTTACTGAGCAACAGCCACTATCTCATTCTCCACCAACGGGCCAACAATGAAAAACCACCAAGAAGAGCCGGAATCACACTTGGCTGCTCTTCATAAACAGTTAACAGAGATCTAAATAAAATAACACCATGATGCCTCGGAGACAACAGACCATCACAGTCCACACAAAGAAGCAGGATAAAGTGGTAGAAACAAGGAAGCAGGATACAGACCCAGAACACATCCCTGAGGAAGAAGCAGCATTGGAACTCTCTGATAAGGAATTCAAAAGAATTAT
>NW_006921898.1:149074-153023 GCF_000298275.1 Orycteropus afer afer | reverse complement strand
TGGAGGGATGGACACAGGGAAGAGGTAACTATGGGGAGGAAGTGGGAGGGGAGCTGTTGCATTGTGGTAAACTGTGGTCAACGTCATGAGACAAAAGTATATGTGAACTGCTGTATGGAAAGTGAATTTGCTCTGTAAATCTTCACCCAAATCACAATTAAAAAAAAAGAAGTGTTTTCATCAAGAAAGGGTGTTAAATTTTATCAAATGCTTTTTCTGCATCCATAGAGATGTTGATGCAGTTCTTTTCCTGTGTTCTATTGATGTGTGTTACAATGAATGATCTTATAGTGTTGAATCATCCCTGTATTCCTAGAATAAATCCCACTTGTTCATGGTGTATAACTCTTAATATGCTACTGGTTTCTGTTCACTAGTATTTTGTTGAGGATTTTTGCATCTATATTCATAAGAGATATGCCTGTAGTTTTCTTGTGATGCCTTTGTCTGGTTTGAGTATCAGGGTTATGTTCGCTTCATAGAATAAATTAGGGACTATTCTTTCCTTCTCTATCTTTTGGAAGAGTTTAAACAGCGGTGTTGTTGTTATGTGCTGTTGAGTCGGACCCGACTCATAGCGACCCCTCCTTGGGTTTCCGAGGCAGTATCACTACAGAAGTAGATTGCACCATCTTCCTTCAGAGGAGTGGTTGGTGGGTTTGAACCGCCAGTCTTCTGGTTAGCAGCCAAGTGCCTTAGGCACTAAGCTATCAGAGCTCCCAGTTTAAACAGTATTGATGTCAATTCTTCACTAAATGTTTAGTAGATTTCCTCAGTGAAACCACCTGGTCCAGGACTTTTTTTTTTTGTTGGAGGTTTTTGTTCATGAATTCAATCTCTTCTCTTGTTGTGGGTCTGTTGAGACTTTCTATTTCCTCTTGAAGCAGTTTGGGTAGGTTGCATGCATCTAAGAATCTGCCAATTTTATCTAGGTTATCCAGCTTGTTGCCATGCAGTTGTTCATAATATCATCATAATTCTCTTTATTTCTATTGGGTCAGTTGTAATATCCCCTTTTTCATGTTTTATTTTGGTCATTTGATCTTTTCTTTGTCAGTATAGCTGAAAGAAAGTGAATTTTATCAATTTTACTGATCTTTCCAAAAAACTAACTTCTGGTTTTATTGATCCTCTCTATTGTTTTGCTGTAGGGACCAGCTTAACTGTTGTGCTTTAGTGCATGAGTTGGTAAACTTTTTCTGTAAAGGGCCACATGGTAAATATTTTCAGCTTTGTGGATGATATAGTTTCTCTTGCAACTAACTACTCTGCCATTGTATCATTAATGCAGCCAGACAATATGTGAAGAAATAGGTGTGATTGTGTTCCAATAAGGAGCTCTTACGGCACAGTGCCTAAGGCATCTGACTACTAACCAGAAGTTTAGCAGTTCACACCAACCAGCCACTCCACAGAAGAAGATGGGGCAATCTACTTCCATAAAGATTTACCACCTCGGAATCCCAATGGGGGTTGTTATGAGTTGGAATCAACTCGATGACAGTGGTTTGATGTTCCAATAAAACTTTATTTACAAAAACAGACAGTAGGCCAGATTTAGCCCATAGACCATAGTTGACCAATCTCTGGTCTAGGAATTGAACCCACACTATACTTTGCCACATCTGCTTAGCTTTATTTGAACTATCATTTTCTCCTTTTTTCTATTACTCCCATTAATCTATAATTAATCATTACTTGAAAAATGGAAACTAGGGGTTAGGAAGAAAAAAGATAAGTGAATGGTATAATAGATGTTTTTACAATGTGGCCCTCAACAAGATAAAGCAAAAGAAGTGAAGGACCCTGGGACAGGCACTGGAACTGCCCTTCTATATCTCTGAGAGGTAAGGTGGGGAAAGTACCTAGGCTGTTGTGAAAGTTGCTGAAGTAATGGGGTCAGAGCATTCTCCTAGGTTTGGTGTGAGGTCCTAAAGTATTTTGCCAGGTGGGAGAGGGATTGGGCACTGTACTTGGAAACTTGAGGACGCAGGTGGGATTGGGAGAGTGTTCTTATTTGAAGAAAGTCACACCCAGAATAAAGCTGCCATGTATTTCCACGTTGAGTGCCTAAGTTCCTCTTGTTTCTGAATGAAACAAAAATTAATAGGAACTTCAGAGAAAATTATAATGTAGAATTAGTATATAAGTCATGAAAAGCATCACAGAAATTTAATAAATATGATCCTCTCCTCTTT
Organism: Orycteropus afer afer; assembly: GCF_000298275.1. NCBI lineage: Eukaryota > Metazoa > Chordata > Mammalia > Tubulidentata > Orycteropodidae > Orycteropus > Orycteropus afer. The sequence continues at coordinate 150,825 of NW_006921898.1, read as the reverse complement.
TATTCCTCCAAACACAAATCCTCAAAGAAAGGGACAATAAATTTGTAAAAATAAAGCATCAAAACAAACACATGGATGAATACCCAAACCTCTTTGTTATTCCTTAGATAAGAATATAGCATGCTAAAAGGCAAACATCAATACATAGAATCCTGTTTACTGTTTGGCAGACTACGATGTTTTATCTGCTTTGCTTTCAATTTCTTGTGCACAGGTTAAAAAAAAAACTGGTTCAAAGATTTCTGTATACAAGTGTTTGAACAGATAGTAAACATATACCTTTGTGTCCAACTTTCTGGATGCAGATTCCTCTCAATGGCTGCATTTTCAGCAGGCAATCCAAACGCATCCCATCCCATGGGGTTGATGACCTGGCACCCAGAAAAGAAAGATCAGTCATGGCAAATTGTTAAAAATCTATATTGGTATTCTCCTCTGGACAATAAACAGCTTTCTCTGACTAATTATATATATACACACACACACACACATATATATATATATATATATATATATATATATATATATATATATATATTATCCCTTTCTGGTTCATATTAATTTACAGTCTGCCTTCTGTATCCAACTGCAGATAGAAAATATTAGCGGGTGTGGGGAGCAAGTGGTCAAAGCAATCCCTCAAGGGCTAAGAGAAAGCATACAATGTTTTTTACACAGCATTCACAGTGTATTAGGTATTATAAATAACCTAGAGGTTATGTAAATTATATGGAGTATATATGTAAGTTATATGCAAATACTACTCCATTTTATATAGGCACTTGAGCAACCCTCGATTTTGGTATTGCAGGGAGAGTAGGGAGCCTGGAACCAATGTCCTATAGATACTGAGAGTTGACAGTATGTTTATGAAAACCAGTTGGCTATTTGTTGACATAAGCATAGAAGAAAATTTAGAAGTTATACACCAAGGTGACCCCAGCAATTATTCTGAAGTAGATATTTTTAGTATTTTTTACTTTCTTGTCTGTATTTTCTGTTATGAATCCAAATTATTTTTCTGAAATAATAAAAAAGTTTTAAAAAATATATTATGAGAATATGTATGTATAAAATTTTTAAGTATTCAATATGCTTACCTCATGTCAGTATTTTCCAATTAAGGAGCTATGCTGTCCAATATGGTAGCCACTAGCCATGTGTGGCTATATAAATTTAAATTAATTAAAATTTAACAAAATAAAAAACTCCTCAGTCATACTAGCCACCTTTCAAGTGTGCAACAGCCACATGTGCCTGGTGGTACTGAACAGGACAGCACACATATGAACATTTCCATCACTACACAAAGTTGGACAGTGCTTCACTGGACTTGAATAATGGCTGATGACCATATTGCTGGGCTCCACTGTAGCTCATCTCTGCACTGACCTAAAGCATGAACATCCCAATTCCTCTTCCTAAGGGGCCTGGGCCCACTTTTCTTCTTCCCTAACTTGCCTGAATCCAGCACACCTTGATGCACAGGACTCAGAATCCCACCCAAGCTTGACACAGGGATGACAGCCATTCTCCTCTTCTCCTTTCTCTAAATGTCTTTCTATCCCCTAAATGAAGTAACAGATAGACACTCTCTTGAAACCTGCTGTCTCCATTTTTCCCTGAAGTCTATTTCCTTTTTTCCTAGCAATAAGGAAAGGAACACCCTGTTGTTGTTGTTGTTGTTGTTAGGTGCCATCGAGTTTTTTCCAACTCACAGCGACCCCATGCACAGCAGAATGAAACACTGC
>NW_006921898.1:139538-146769 GCF_000298275.1 Orycteropus afer afer | reverse complement strand
TCTGTCAGCAAGACCAAATTTTCCAACTACCGGTGATTCTTCTTTGTTTCCAACTTTTGCATTCCAGTCACCAGTGATAATTAACACATCCTGACTGCATGTTCAGTCAATTTCAGATCGCAGAAGTTGATAAAAATCTTCAAAACCCTATCCCTATCCAAATAGCCAGATATATGGAAACTGAGAAATATACACAACAGCAGAAAAGGAAAAAAAAAATAAATTACAAAGGTATTATATAGCATAACTTTTGAGACTGAATTGACCATGTCACATACAATACTCATATTATTTGCGATCTGCTAGCTATTATGAGTTGGAATCCTCTTAACGGCACACAACAGCTCTGTTTTTGGTGTACGAAATGCTCCCCTTGTAGTTTCCCCACCTCCTCTGAGTTTTCTCATCTGTAAAATGGGGATAATAACAGTAACTATATCATCAGACTGCTGTGAAGATTAAATGAGCTATGTTGTTGTTGTTGTTGTTATGTCCCATCGAGTAGGCCCCGACTCATAGTGACCCCTCCTTGAGTTTCCAAGGCAGTATCACTACAGAAGAAGGATTATCCAACCTTCCTTCCGAGGAGTGGCTGGTGGGTTTGAACCACCAGCCTTCTGGTTAGCAGTCAAGTGCCTTAGGCACCATGCTACCAGAGCTCCTTAAATGAGTTATATAAGGAAAGAATTTAGAATAATGCCTACCATACAATAAAATGCTGTATATTGTGTTAGCCATGATTATTATTATTAAAGATTACCACAGGTATGTGTTGCTTAATGTCCCTTCAGGCAATGTTCCACCACAAAGATGTCTGTAGTCCCCATAAGTTTTGTTGTTGTTGTTGTTGTTGTTGATCATTTTTCCCTAATGGTTTTAAAGATCCCAAACCTAGACTCTTAACAGCACTGGACCACAGGTGGGACACAGGCAGGTAAGGCAGAGGCCATGGCTCTGGGTTCATACTCATGGGCTTGGTTTAGTGGGGAGGCAGGAAGAACAGCAGGCGGGGCTGGGCATGCTCTGCTCGCTTCCACTTGCTCCGCTGCCACAAATGGCCTCTGACAGCAGCTCTAGCAGCAGCAGCAACGAGGGTGACTGGAAGCAGGCTCCCAAAAAGTTTCAATACGGTGATCACACACCATCTAAATAACATAATGTCCTATTTTACAGAATGTATTGTGGATTTTAAGTGACACATACTTGTACTTTCTAATCACTTCTTATAAAATATTTTATTCTCCAAAGAACAGAAACAATAAGGTCTTAGAACTTAAAGAGGCTTCTGAGATACATCCTCTACCCCCATATGTGATAGTTTAAGAAACTGGGGCCCAGTGAGAGTAAGCAGCCTAGCTAAGCTACACTAGAAGCAATTTCCTTAAACAAGGATAGGCCAGGAAGACTTTTTTTTTTTCAAGTGGATGATAGTGATAGCTCAGCTGGCAGCTTCAGCAGCAAGTTCTCTCAACCTAACTTACAAGCCATGAATAAGAACAATTTGAAACATGTGCTGTGACGCCAGGGAATAGCCTCAGAAGGCCAGGCTCTCTGTCAGCTGTCAGGAAAGACACCTGCTGTTAACAATCATCCCCTATCTCTCTTAAACTGATTTCAGCCACAAAGCCCACAGACACAGCTTCTCTCTCAGCTAGATTCTGAAGCTTGTCTGTGAGGTTGAGAACTGACCAGTTAGCCTCTGATATCTAGAACATAGCCTATTCTAGTCAACCCTCATACTTCCTATCAAGCTCCAAGTGTGTCAACTCTGATAAGATGTTTCTTTCTTTTAATCTTGCAGAGAACCAGAGCTTATATTCAAATACCTTTCCTTGTGACGATGATGAACATTCACTTGCTGGTGGTACCACTTCATCACCCATCTATATCCAAATGGGACATTTACACCCAAAGAAATAGATCTTGTTTTCTTATATAGTAATTCTTTTTCTCAGATTATATAAGTGATGCATATTCACTGTAATTTGACAAATGATAAAAATATTCAGAAGAAAATAAAACTCACATGTAATTCTACCATACAGCCATATATAACCAATTAAATCTCATAAATTTATATCCTTTTTCCCCCCCAAGATTGGGATCATCTTATTTAGTTGTATCCTTTTATCTCCTAATTTTTTTCATTATACATTATCCCAATGCATTCTTTCAATGGAAAGCTTTGAATGGATAGTGTCTTCTCCATTTAATTGTTTTCCTGGAAATTATTTCCACTTTTCACTACTATACCCAAGATGATGAACATTCTTGGCTATAAAACTTTATGCATACATCTGACATTTTCTTTGGACGAATTACTGGAATGGAATTAGAGGATATAAGGGTATGAAGCATCTGGTGCTATAGTGCCTAAGGCATTTGACTGCTAACCAGGTTTGAACCACAAGCCACGCCTCGGATGAAGATCAGGCAATCTACTTTCGTAGTCATACCACCTCAGAAACCCAAGGAAGGGTCGCTAAGAGTCCAATCAACTCTACGGCAGTGAGTATGGTTTGGTTTTTGGCACATACAACCCTAGAGACTGTACCAAATCTCTTGTGTGTTGCATGTAAGTACCCAGAGAGTTTCTTCCATCTTTATATTTAGCCCAAAGACTCTCCTGAGGTGCACACAGATATCACCTAATGACCACTGGCTATCTCTACCTCAAGATCTCATAAAAAACAAACTAAACCTCTTGCCATCAAGTCAATTCCAACGCATGGCAATCCTACATGTTTCAGAGTAGAACTGCACCCCATAGAGTTTTCAATGGCTGTGAACTTTCAGCCAGGCCTTTCTTCTGAGGTACCTCTAGGTGGATCCACACAACAAATCTTTCAGTTAGTAGGTGAGCGCTCAACTGTTTGTGCCACCCAGGTGCTTCCATAAGCGCCTACAATTCAAAGTGTCTCAAACTGGACTCATCTTCAATCCCAGTTCTCAGATCTGTGTCCAAAGAGGTAAGAGAACTGATAAAGGGACAGCACACCCTTCTCCTGGTAGCTGGAGCCACCTGCTTTAAAGTCGTATTTCCATTAGGCACATTATTTTTTTAATTGGATTGTAGAAATCTGTAATAATGAAGAGTCAAAATAGAGAACCATGTATATAGCACAGGGAAACTGTGGAAAGGAAATGTCACAAATTCCACTCTCTCTAGGAATAATTCAGTAACTCTATCTAAAGAACTAAGACTAGCCATCTAAAATCAGAGCCATTCTAACTCCTTTGCCCAGTGAGTGGAAAACGTTAATAAGGGCTGCTCTTCAGGAAGCTGTGTGTTTTTGGTGAAAAGGTCCTAAACCCAAACCTGCCATTTACTAACAGTGGAACCTTGGGCATATTGCTTCCTCTGAGTCTCAATTATAAATTGTGAATGAAAGTAGCTACCTTAAATTGTTGAGTATAGTAAGACCTGTGGAAGCTGGAACGTGTGTAAGGGAGAAACCTGTCAGAGAAGGAAAACTGAAATATTTCCCACTATATAAAGAATGACAGAGAACTGGTGACTGTACCTTGTCAAAGGTAGAAAATTTGTAAGACTCAGAAAAACAAGGCTGTCCCATCGAATTCCAGCTCTCATGTTGTTGTTCTTGTTGTTATGTGCCATCAAGTCAGACTCGACTCACAGTGACCCCTCCGTGGGTTTCCAAGGTGGTATCACTATGAAAGTAGATTGCGCAACCTTCCTTCTGAGGAGTGGCTGGTGGGTTTGAATCACCAGCCTTCTGGTTAGCAGTCAAGTGCCTTAGGCACTACGCTACCAGAGCTCCTCCAGCTCTCATAGCTTTCACTATATATCCCAGAATGTCTGTAGCACACCTAGCATGGTGACCAGCAGAGTTCTGTTTTGTTTTTTTTTTTTTAAGTTGCTGTCAAGTTAATTCTGACTCATGGCCCAACATGTGTCAGAGTAGAAATGTACTCCACAGGGTTTACAATGGCTGATTTTTGGGGAAGTAGATTGTCAAGCCTTTTCTGACACCCCTCTGAGTGGACTCAAACTTCCAAACTTTCAGTTAGCAGCTGAGCACTTAAACATTTGCACCACCCAGGGATTCCCTGTTGTTGTTGTTTTTGTGTGCCGGCAAGTCATATCCAACTCATAGCGACCCCTCCTTGGGTTTCCGAGGCGGTATCACTACGGAAGTAGGATTGCCCAACCTTCCTTCCGAGGAGTGGCTGGTGGGTTTGAACCGCCAGCCTTCTGGTGAGCAGTCAAGTGCCTTAGGCACTATGCTACCACAGCTCCTACCCAAGGAGGGGTTGCTATGAGTCGAATTGACTCAACAACAGTAAGTTTGTTTATATATATATACTCAGCAATGCGTGTCTCAGGAGCCCTTGTCCATTTCAGCAGCACGTCTTCCTCAACCAGCAGTCAGAGAGAGTTCTGCCTCTAGGAGCCGCCAGCCTTCTGGTGAGCAGTCAAGTCCCTTAGGCACTGCACTACCAGATTCCTTAGCAGAGTATAAACCAAAAAGCAAACTCACTACCACTGAGTGGATTCCAACTTATAGGGACCCTTTAGGACAGAGAAGAACTGCCCCATAGGCTTTCAAAGACAGTAATCTTTATGGAAGCAGACTGTGTCATCTTTTTCCTGCAAAGCAGCTAGCGGGTTTGAACCACTGACCTTTTGTTTAGCAGTGCTTTCACTGCTATGCCACCAGAGCTCCTTCAACAGAGTATAGGCATCCAATAAATGACTGTGCTTGCTGCTGTGGCTGCCACTGTCATACTTTCCTGGTTTTCAGAACCTCACAACATCACATATCACTGGTGCCCTTGCCAAAATTTCAGCGCATGTCTCTTTGGTCACACTTAACATGGTTACTACTGGATAAAAGGTAGGGAGATACCATGACCTCCTATGTATCCCCATCAATGCATATTTCCAAAGATGGGCTACTTAGCACAAGAGTCTGTAGTAAGTCAGTGCCAGGCAGTGGAAGTTCTAAGCCAACCATGGAGGCTCAAAGGGCCAGCCAATATCTGTCTCCCTTTTCAGTAAAACGGTCCCAGGAGTTCTTCTTTCCTGCACAATTAGTGGCTCACATCAGATGCCTTCACTGGAAGCAGCCCAGCTATTCTTCCCACTGTTGATAGGGCCAGAGGCAGTGTATGAGCAGAAGACAATCATCTGCATGCTGGTCAAGAAGAGGTCTGCCGACTTCCAGTAAGATGGCGGAATAGGCAGAAAGACTGCACAGACCCTCTTCAACAAAGAAAAGGGGAACCAATTAACATAGACACAGAAGATAATCCTGGACCCATGAGCCTTGAAGGGAAGGATATAGAAGTGGACTAAACTCCAAGTAACAGAAGAATTTGCATGAAAATACCAAAAAAAGGAGACATATGGAACTGCGGTCTGGTAGCGATCCTGAGCGATCCTGACGGCACCGACAGCTTAGAGATTGCCAAGTGGTGGTAGGACCTAAGAATTAACCTAAAAATCAGCCCTGCTAGCCAGGGACTATACGGAGGACTGCTCTGGTGGCTGGGGGATAAAAGTCAAAGCAGCAGCAAAGAGGAAGGCAGGCTGAGCTGTGGACTTCTGCCTGTCTGGAGAGCGCAGCGATTTTGAATGTTTACAAGCCACTTGACCATTTTGGATATTTAAAGCAACAGTGCTCTTCCAGATTCCAGAGGCTTAAGAACAGGATCCGCTTGCCAGTAATCCCAAGGACATTCTGTACCTGGATGGCTGGAAAGGTGGACATTCCCATTGTTACTCTTATACCCCACACCTACTTGGTGAACAGAGGTTCAGCCATTCCCCACTCCCACCCACCTTCTGGGCAGGAATGAACTCCATCCAAGTCTGTGTGCTCAGACGGACCCTGGGTGCCCTGCCCTGCCCTCCCCCAATTTTTTTTTCTGTTTCTTTTTTCTGTTTTTTAGTTTGCTTGTTTTTGTCTGTTTTAAAACTACTGTTCTTTTTGCCGCTTTTGTCCTTTTTACTATAATTCTTTACTCTTCCTCTCCCAGGTCCTAGTTCTCAGCTTTTCTGCTTTTCCCTGTTCCTGGTTACAATTTTTTTTTCTTTTTTCTTTTTTTCTTGTGATGAACCCCATTCCTTGGTTTTCTTTATGCATTTTTGTCATATTTTCTTCATTATTCTCCTTCTCTACCTTTTTTCTCTTATTGCCCTATCCCCAGATATGGCAGGCTTTCTTGTTTTTATCTTCTTTTTTTCCCCTTTTTTCTGTTACTGTTCCTGTGTGATTGCATGGTGTATTTTGTCCATGTGCTTTTACTTTTTCAATGATTAAGCAATTGTAATTTTTGTGTAACTGAATGGGAAACAGCAACAGTCCTCATAAGACACAACTATACTCACACCTCCTTCAACTTCACTTACTGAGTGAGAGACACCACCTCCTTCTCCACCAACGGGTCAATGATAAAAAACCACCAAGAAGAGGCTGAATCACCTCTGGCTACTCTTCACAAACAGTTAACGGAGATCTAAATACAACAATGCCACGATGTCTCGGAGATAACAGACCATCACAGTCCACACAAAGAGGCAAGATAAAGTGGTAGAAACAAGGGAGCATGATACAGACCAAGAACACATTCCTGAGACAGAAGCAGCATTGGAACTCTATGATAAGGAGGAATTCAAAAGAATTATATTTAGGTATATTCAAAAGATTGAGAGACATACCAAGAAAAATATAGAAAAAAACTCTAGAAGAATTTTGGAGGAAAATACAAGAACAAAATAACAAAATAAATAAAAATTAGAAATAATTCTAAATCTACAGACAGAAATCCAGAAGATTAATACTAAATTGTCAGATATTGGAAGGGCAAAGGAGAAGAATTGATGCAAGGAAAGACAAAATTAATGAGATGGAAGACAAATACCTGAATACTTTTTTGGAAAGGAATCAGTCAGAAAAAAAATTTTAAAAAAATGAAGAAACCCTAATGTATACGTGGGATACCATCAAAAGGAATAACCTACGTGTAATCAGAATTCCAGAACAGGAAGAGAAAAATAAAACTACAGAGAAAATTGTCCAAGATTTGTTGGAGGAGAACTTCCCTGATATGATGAAAGATAAGAATATATCCATTCAGGAAGTCCAGTGAACCACAAACAGGACAGACCACAAAAGAAAATCACCGAGACATATCATCATCAAACTCACCAAAACCAAAGGAAAAGACAGAATCCTGAAAGCAGCATGGGAAAACAAAAAGTTAC
>NW_006921898.1:114183-116952 GCF_000298275.1 Orycteropus afer afer | reverse complement strand
GCTGTATGGAAAGTGAATTCACTCTGTAAATCTTCACCCAAATCACAATAAATAAATTAAAAAAAAAGAAATCTGGCTGACTTTTGTATGTTGATCTTGTACCTTGCCACTGTGCTGAGTTCCAGTATTTTCTTACTGGGCCTTTGGGATTTTCTATGTACAAGATCATAACACCTGCAAACAGAGATAGTTTTGCTTCTTCTCTGCCAATTTAGATGCCTTTTATTTCCCTTTCTTGCCTTACTGCTCTGGCAAGGGCTTCCAATACAATATGGAATGTTGTTGTTGTTGTTGTTGTTATGTGCCATTGAGTCGGACCTGACTCATAGCAACCCCTCCTTGGGTTTCCGAGGCAGTATCACTACGGAAGTAGATTGCCCTATCTTCCTTCGAGGAGTGGCTGGTGGGTTTGAACCGCCAGCCTTCTGGTTAGCAGTCAAGTGCCTTAGGCACTACGCTACCAGAGACAATATTGAATAGGAGTGGCAATAAAGCACATCCTTCTATGGTACCTGTTTGTAAAGGGAAGGCTTTCAGTCTCTCCCCATTGAGAAGAGTGTTGGCTGTTGGTTTTGTATATATTCCCTTAATTATGCCGAGGAATTTTTTTTCTTTTCAGATGGAAGTAAAACTAAAACATATTCTTCACTTACTTGGTACCGAAGATATGAAAATAAAGTAATAAAAATTTAAAATTTCATTATTTTTTTACCAAAAATTAAAAACAAAAAAAACAAGTATCTGCCCTAGAGAGAATACAGATTGTGGGAAGGCTTTTTTGCATCTTGAAGTCACAATATTTCTTTCTACAATGGCCCAGAAAATTGTGAATATATGCCCCTGTGAGCCAAGTTTCTAGGAAATGGAAAAGGGTTCCATCATTTCTATACCATGGATTCTCAAAGCTCCAGTGACCAAGGGCAGATCTCACACTGGTGCTGTAAAATGATTCACTCCTATCTAGGCAAAAACAAAGTGAATACCTACAACAGAATCACAAAATACCAAAGCTAGACTTTGCTTCCCAGGCAGCAGATTCTATTTTCTAGTCCCATCTTTATGACCTTCTTATATAAAGGACAGAAGGCTGGCGGCTCAAACCCACCAGCCACTCCTCGGAAGGAAGACGGGGCATCTACTTCCGTAGTGATACTGCCGCGGAAACCCAAGGAGGGGTCGCTATGAGTCAGGTACGACTCCACGGCACATAACAACAACAACAACAACATATAAAGGACAAGGAGCTCTGGTGGTGTAGTAGGTAAGGCATTTGGCTGCTAACGAGAAGGTCAGTGATTCAAACCCACCAGCTGCTCCATAAAGATCCACAGCTTTAAGACTGCCGGTAAGATGGAGGAATAGGCAGACAAGCGACACAGAACCTCTTCAACAAAGAAAAGAAAAGAAAAACCAGTTGACAGAGATACAGAAGATAATCCTGGATTCCTGAGCTTTGAAAAGACTATGCAGAAGTGGATTAGGCACCAACTAGTGGAAAAATCTGAACGAAAACAGTGAGTACAGAGATGGTCGGAGCTGTGGACTGTCAGCTTCTCTGATGGGACCAACAGCCTGAATATTTCCAAGTGGTGTTGGGACCTGAGAACTGACCTAAAGATCAGCCCTGGTCACCAAGGGCTGCAGGGACGACTGTGCTGGTGGCCTATGACTAGGAAGGGAAACAGCAAGGAGGGAGACAACCTGAACTGTTGACTTTCTGCTGTCCAGAATTTGCAGCCATTTGGATTGTTTACATGTGGCCGCCATTTTGGATATTTAAAGTGATGGAGGGTGCAGCCATTTTGAATCTTTACAAGTGGCAACCATTTTGGATTTTAAAGTGATAGCATTCTCATTAGGATTCCAGGGACCTAAGAATAGGCTCTGTTTGACAAGGTTGGCAGGGACATATAAGAGGCTGATAACAGGAAAGGAGATAGGTGGTGAGTGTATAAATGCTGTCAACTAGCAAATAGAGGAGCACAGTACCCTGCTTGTGTATATAACATACAAACAAAACAAAAATGAAAATTGTGGGCAAGTCACTCCAACATATAGTCACCAATTAAATATAAACACAAAAACGTCACAACGCCTCGGAGACAACAGAGCATCACAGGCCACACACAGAAGCAAGATAAAGGAGGAGAAACAGAGCACCAGGATACAGACTCAAAACACATCCCTGAGGAAGACGCAGCATTGGAACTCCCTGAAAAGGAATTCAAAAGAATTATATTTAAGTATCTTCAGTGAATTGAGAGACAGATCAAGGAAAACATAGAGAAAACCCTAGAACAATTTCAAAAGACAATACAAGGACAAAATGACAAAATAAATGAAAAATTAAAAATGATACAAAATCTACACACAGAAATCCTGAAGATTAATACTAAATTTTCAGAAATAGATAAGACATTGAATGGGCAAAAGAGCAGAATTGAATCAATGGAAGACAGAATTAAGGAGATTGAAGGCAAATACCTGAACACTTCTTTAGAAAGGCATAAATTAGAAAAAAAGATCAAAACAAAATGAAGAAATGTTCATGTGGGATACCATCAACATGTCGTCGGAATTTCAAGAGGAAGAGAAAAAGAAAACCACAGAGAAAATTGTCCAAGATTTGTTGGAAGAGAAATTTCCTGGTATGATAAAAGATGAGAATATATCCATTCAGTAAGTCCAATGAACCCCAAACAGGATAGACCCCAAAAGAAAATCACCCAGACATATCATCATCAAACTCACCAAAACCAAAGACAAAGA
>NW_006921898.1:101218-113159 GCF_000298275.1 Orycteropus afer afer | reverse complement strand
ATAACCCAGACACCAACCAAGCTATGGAAGTATCCAAAATAAAGAAGCCAACAAGATTGTAAATAGGGAACCAGAGACATCAATTGACAAATGAGGACAACTACAAACCAAAAATGGGAAAAAACTGTGTCGTTATAGAACTTCTAGATGGTAGGGTAGTCAAGAAAACTACAAGATAGAATGGACTGTTCTAAACTTGGGAAGAAAACTATAAATCACAAGGTAATCTCAAAGAAAAATTATAAACCTTCACATCAAAAAAGAGGACCAGAGTAAATATTCAGCAAATACTAAAACAATAGCAATGAAGGAAGTGATAACATGATTCATAAACAAAACAAACTCAGCATAGAAAATTATATGGAACAAAGACATCAACACCACAAAAAAGCACGTAACAAAAATAACAGCAACAAATTCATATTTGCCAATAATTACATATCTGACAAGGACTTACCTCTAAGATTTACGGCTGAAGAGTGGATGACCAACTATGGTAAATACACATAATGGAATGTGATGCAGCGCTAAAGAATAATGTAGAGTTTGCAAAACACCGCATAATACGGATGAACCTGGAGGACATTATGCTGAGTGACATAAGTCAATCATAGAAGGACAAATATAGTGTTAGTTGGTTGTTGTGGAGGGTCAAGGAAAGGTTTATATATGGAGGGACACTTTCTTTGTTGGTTGCCAGGGGTGGTAGTGGAGGGGAGGGAACAGTGCAAAAAAAAAAAAAAAATGCATTGACCCATGTCACTTTAGTTTTGTATATTTCACTGTAAATATATTTCAATAAAATGCATTTTAAAAAAAAGATTCACAGCCTTAGAAACCCAATGGGGGTCACTATGAGTCAGAATTGACTTGATGGCAGTAAATTTGTTTTTTTGGTATATAAAGGACACTATTCAGGTATTTCCTTTGTCAGCTTCATTAATGTTGTTCACATCAAATATCACCATCCAAGGTCGATGGTGCCCAGTTTCCTACTCTTGATTCCTCTATGGCCAAGACACTCCAAACCATTTATCAGAAGAACTCAACTCTCTTTTTTGGCTCAAGAAATCCTATTTCTTTCTTCCTGTCCTCATAACTTGGTTTACTCCTTCTATAGTTGCAGAGTTAACTGTACCTACAGCTCACATCTGCCAACTAAGCAATTTGTCCTTCAAAAATAAAAAATAAAAAAATCACTATCTCTATTTATGGGAGCTCTGTTAGCGTAGTGCCTAAGGCACTTGACTGCTAACCAGAAGGTTGGCGGTTCAAACCCACCAGCCACTCCTCAGAAGGAAGGTTGGGCAATCTACTTCTGTAGTGATACTGCCTCAGAAACCCAAGGAAGGGTCGCTATGAGTCGGGTCCGACAAGACAGCACATAACAACAACAACAACATCTATATTTATATGCTAGGGCCCACATGAGACCTCTCAGTTCTTAACTTCTTGAATATGAATGCTTTCTGTAAGCTTCAGAACATTTTTTCCATATATTTGATATATTTTTACATCTACTGAAGTACATGACGGATTGAAATATACATTATATTTGGCTCTTTGGTTTGGAGGTTTAGGGTCTTGGTTTCATAGGACACTGTAGTTAATTGGCCTAATAATGTGTTTAGTGCTTCTGTTCTACCTCCTAGTTTTCAGAGTAGTGCCTAGGGTCTTAAAATCTTGCAAACAGCCATCCAAAGCATAACAAGTGATCTCTATTCACCTGGAACAACAGAAGAAGAAGAAGAGTCAGGAATAGGAGGAGGATATGGAATGTGTAGCTAATTGCCTCCATGAACAACTGCTTCCTTTGCCACAGTCCAGAAGAATTGGATGATGCCTGGCTACCATCATTGAACATTTTGATCAAAGATTCCATAGAAGAATCCTGATCAAAAAGGATAAAATGCAGAGCAGAATTTCAAATTCTCATGGACTCTAGACTTTCGGGAGCCATGGAAGGTAGATGAAGTCCTAAAATTATTGCTCTGAGATAATCCTTAAACCAAAAATATCCCTGAAGTCTTCTTAAAATCAAACAATAGTTTAGCTTAACTAGTAAAAAAGGTTTGGCTTGGGTATTATGCTCTTTTACATGGTATCAAATTGACAACAGTAACTAAAGACAGGAACTTTAGGGGGCAGTGAGTTTATGTTAATGGAAGAGGAACAACTCAGAGAAGGAAGGTGAGAATGGTTGTACAACACGAAGAATGTAATTAATATTACTGAATTGTACATGTAGAAGCTGTTGAGTTAGTGTTATCTTTGCTGTGCATATTCTTAACAACAACAAAACAAATAAAAGTTAAGATTAAAAAAAGAAATGTACATCATACCAACTGGAAAGATGGAAACATGACATCATAGAAGATGAGAGAAGACTACTAATGATCATTTTAATATAATAAATGTAAAAATATTCACAGAATAAATTAAGAAAAAGTCCTAGTAGCTGTAACTTGGAAATCCATTAAATAAATTTCCAAAGTCTGAAAAACCATCAGTTTCAGCTGTCCCTTTAAGCAAATATTCTAAGTATTTAAAATTGAGTGAGAAGCCAAGAGGACAATGAAACAACTCTGACGTTCACAACAGCAAAAAGCCGCCACCATCTCAAGATGCAAGAGATACAGGGAGGAAGCAGGACTAACAGAGCCCAAAGGCTGAGATCAGCTGCAGAAGCTGAAACAGGATGTCTGCCCGGGTGGAACTGGATTAGTGGAGGCGGCACAAACCAAGGCAGACAGAAAGAGAGGAAAATTCCCTGGCTTCTCCCCTCCTACTACCCTCCAATCTAGCCAGGATTTCTTATTGTCCAAAACTGGCTGGAGACCAGCTAAGACCAGACCACATGGCCTCCAAGGGCCAGTCCTTCTGCCACACAAAGCAAAGTGGTAGATGGATCTGACAGCAAACTGGCCAAAGACCAACATAGGAACACAAACAAGACTGCAAAACCTACTATGATTTATGATATCAAATGGGAGTCAAGGTCTGACCAGGGCCACCTATGAAGATCAAAATCCAGTAGTTATAGATGGGGGCAAACCCAGGAATCAGAAGAACCCTGGCAGTCTAAGACCAGAAAGTGATGTTTGGGAGCTGAGGCTAGGCCAGACTTTGGTGTGGACACAGTCACGAGCTCACCCCGGCAGGGCCTCTTGCACTCCTCTGAGCCAAACTGTGGGCATCTCATGGTTGGCAGGTAAGATGGATGGCAAGCAGACTAAGAGAAAAGGGTACAGGAGAAGACAGTTACATATGCCAATGCACAGACAAAGCTCTAGAGGGATACACACAGGAAAATGAAAGAGGTTACTGTCAACAGGGGCTTACTGGAGGATGAAAGGGGTTAAAGGGGATCTAGAGCCTTATCTAGGTTCTTTCTTTCTTTTTTTTTAAAGAAAAAATATATTGGAATTCTAAGCATATAATTTTAAAATATGTTTGTTTGTTTGTTTTTTTCAGAAGAAAAAACAATAGGCAAAGGGACAGTTGTTCCTCCAACACAAGAAGTAAGACCAGCTAGAGTCTGGAGGTAGACGGGAGGAAGCTGCGGCAGCTGGTCACCTCGCTTCCTCCAATGGAGAGAAAAGTAGCACAATTGTTATTATGAAAGAGCCAACCAGTTCCCTAGGAAATGACCAGCTTTCTGTCTCTTTCATCATAAAATAAAACTTTATATTTGAAATCAATTTGCCTTCTAATTGAGAGCAGCAGGGTTGCTGCTTCTCAGAAAACTGCTATTTTTAGAGTGTTGTGATTTCTTTGGAGTAGGTTCAATACTTTCTATTTCTAAGAAATGAAAAAAAAAAAACAGAACAATTAATTGTGTTTAGCAAGTTTAATAACCTTCTACTATTACAGATTGGAGATCAAAATCAAGTGACCACTTCAGGGTAAAAAATCCAAAGGACACTCCCTGGGCCCACAGCAGCAGACCGCCACCCCACCCCAAGAATGTGGAGGTAAATTGGTAGGCAGGTAAATCAGCCACTTTCCAATCAAGGCACTGGGCCAGCAATTTACCCTCCCCTTCAAATTTCATCTGAGAGGATCACTCCTAGAAACCCACTATCTACTTTTCAGATGCTACAGAGATTGAAAAATTTGAAAACCAAATGCCATGCTATGCACTCTCTGAGCATTTAATAAACACTCGTTGACTGAATGGCAAACTGGAGACTGATGAAACATATATTACCGTTCACTTGCTAAGCACTTGCCTGGCTTCCTGATATTTGTGAGTAATTACATTACAATTATGCAGCTGCCAGATACACAGTCTGAATTTCCCTCTTCCTCCGCAATACATGGCAAAAAAGTCCAGGCAGAACTCTCTACTTGGGCAGTGCCTGGTGGCTTTATGCCTGAGACACATTAGTCCAAGCCCAGCTCCGTTAGGGGGACTTGGCATCTTAATGTTTTAATCACCCGATTCTGGACCAGAAGGTGCTGGGGAGACAGCTGAGGTGGGAGGCGGGTAATTTTATTTTCCCACCATCTGTGCACACAACACATGAAAACACAACAAAATCACCATATGGTCCTAAGCTTTAAATATGTCATCAGACATTCTATGAGCAGAAGAAAATCGATCGGCAGGACAGACTTTTCTGATTACTGAAAGAGAATCACTTATCTCTGGCTTCAAATGGTCCCTGCTTAAACATTCAAATCTAGGACTATCTTATTATTACTATTACTCAGAGTACACTTGATAACTGCATTACAGTTTTTAAAGAGTTTTCTAATTGATCATCTCATAGGAACTTCTCAATCAATCTGTGAGGCAGGTGGGACAGGTACCATCATTGCTGTTGACTACAGATCCAGATTCCTGATCAGTTCATCACTCTCAAACTACTTGCCTCTACGCTTAGAAAGTACACATCTACTGTATGTGCATACTCATGGTTTGGTCAGCTGTTTTGTGACCATTAGCTTTCTTCTCACTCCAGTATGTTCTGTTTTTGAACCGAGAGAACCGTATCTATTTGGCTCTGTGGCACACCCTATCCTATTTATGGTATTTTTCTAAGTGCCAAACCTGGATCACTTACATCAGATTTACCTGGAATACTTATTTAAAATTCAGATTCTTGGGCTCCACACCAGACCTACAATAACATATTCTGTCTTTTTAGCAAGCTCCTCTGGGAGTCATTATGCACCCTCATGTTTAAGAACTATCACCACACACAGAAGTGTATAGCAATCAGGAAGATATAAAGGCTTACAGAGCTTAAATGGCTGGATGTCAAACTTGATGGTGACAACTCTATGGTCTGGGTAGTGTTTCGCAAACTCCATAGGCCCGAATTTCGGGGTATGTTAGTTCTCCCTTACGATTTTCAAATTTTTTATTTTCATATCAATGATAAGAAACTCAAGATAAGAATATTCAAGGCCACGTGGATCACCTTACGTGGTAATCATAGTCATTAGAACTGCTCACAAACATTATGATTCTCCTCTTTGAGGTTCGATGTGGCCATGTTAACGGAACTGACATGTGTCTGGGTGGAAAATTTAATAGCCAGTGTGGTTTACCATGCCTCCTCCCCACTGCCACAGAGACAGCTGAGCTAAGAACTGCTGTTAGCCAGGTTTCTGTCTTCAACAGAGCCCTACTACTGACCTATGTTAGACATGCGTGGCGCACAGGTAAGAAATATACTTTGATTGGTTGTTTTAAGCCACTGAGATTTTGGGATTGTTCATTACTGCAGCACAACCTAGAGTTTTTCTGATTGACAGATCTTACTACCAAGAATGAATTGAGTGTCTGAGGTTGCCTTTGGGTTTATAATCATATAAATAGCAAGTGATCACCTTAAGTGACACAGTTTAACTTTCAATTCATATTTACCAAACTTGAGACCAAGGATTCTGTGAGTTCTCAAGTTCAAGAAATACTATGCTGGGCTATTACTATTTTCAATGAACATATAGACCTAAACAAAGGTTCTAACCCCACAGGTGCTCCACAGGAGATAGATGTGGCCCCTGCTTCCATAAAGATTACAGCTCTGGAAACTCTATGAGGTAATTTTACTCTGCCCTACAGGGTAGCTAAGAGTTGGAATCCACTAGACAGCAATGGGTAGAGCTTAGCTCTGGAGGGATGCAAACACGGGAGAGTCACATGGGAGCTTCGTAGGTACTGACAAAGATAAGGAAAGACTGTCCCATTGTTGGCACAGTAAGACTGTTAGGGCCTGAAACCTGGGCCCAGGTAATATGATTGCTCAAGGGAGAGAATCACTGCCTTTTAACAAAGCATGACAAAGTCCCAGTGCCGGCACAGCTGGGCTAGCACAAGCTCTGAGCCACAGTTCTGTGCTCCTCACCCTGGGGGGTCAGGAAGGGATGGTCCATCTTTCTCCCAAGGGAACTGGGATGAGCATGGCCCTCAGGCACATTTCCATGAGGAGCCCCAATGACCCACTTGCATTCTTGTCTCATTACTTTCTCTTGTGCAGCTTATTTGCTACTAGGACAGATCACAAAAGTGAAAGCAACCTTTCCAAGTCATCATTCTCTCTCATTCTCAGACCCAAACCACAATCTGTGGTATAGCCTGTCTTGCAAAATGCAAAGAATAACCACAAACTGGGAGAAGATACTTGCACTGCCTTTATCCGATGAAGAATCATCCAGAGTACATAAAGAACTCATATAGAGGAACATGAAAAAGACAAACAACCCAAGAGGAACTTGGCAAATAATGTGAGCAGACCAATCAGAGAACAGGAAACTTAAATAGACAACAAGATTATGAAATTTCCTCAGCCTCACAAGGATAGTAATCAGGAAGATACAGATTAAAATGCAATTAAATGGCCATTTCCCATATATGAAATTAACAAAAATTAAAAAGTCTAACATTACTAAGTGTAAAATTGCAGGGAAGCAAGTATTGTCTTCACTGCTGGTGAAAGTATAATCAGTATCAACTCTTTGGAAAGCAATTTGGCAAGATGTAGTACTATTGAAGTTGTATACACTCCGTGTCACTTCTCACACAGGGAATAAGTACGAAAAGCTCACTGCAGCAAAAATTTGGAAACAAAAAACTCCTTCAATAAGAAAATCATTAAATATTGTCATAGTTATACAACCTTGTAATGTAAGAATTAATTCTATAGACATAAGCCTGGGTAAATCTTGAAACAAAATAAAACCAAACTCACTGCCATCGAGTTGGATCCAACTCATAGTGACCCCTCCTTGGGTTTCCGAGGCAGTATCACTACAGACGTAGATTGCCCCATCTTCCTTCTGAGGAGTGGCTGGTGGGTGTGAACTGTCAAAACATGTAGATTAGTAAGATATCATTCAGGTATAATTAAAAACACATAATACTATATCTAAGGATGTGAGTATATATATCCTTTAAAAATGAAAAGAAAAGTAAAAGCATGAAAACAACTTTAGGATAGTGGGGACTTTGAATTGAGGGATCAGAATCAGACTGTGAAGGGGTACAGCTATAACATGTTATTTAAAAAAACAGAGCTGAGGGTAATGTGATTAAGTATTAATGTCTACATCAGGGAAGTAGGTGTGGGTGTTTGTAATAATGTCCTATGTACTTACATATTGGAAATGTTGATAATTTTTAAGGGATCATATGTAAACTAATAGGGATAGATGAGATTAACTAAGGAAAGTGGGTGGAGAAAAATGAAAGCCCATAACAGAATCTGAGGCAGGGTAGACAAACTCCATGAAAATACTACTTACTAAAACTGACACAGAAAGAAATAAAAGATCTGAATAGCTCTATATCCAAAAAGAAATAGAATTCATAATTTTAAAATTGCCCACAAAGACAACTCTAAGCCAAGGTTTTACTTGTGAATGCTATCAAACATTTAAGGAAGAAATAATACCAATATTACAAAATACCTTCAGAAAATGGAAGGAGGAACACTTTCTAAATTATTTTAATGAAGTCAGCATAAACCTGATACCAAAACCAAACAAGGATATTACAAGAAAAAAATACATACTTACGTACATCAAAAGATTTTACCAAAAGGGTAAAAGGAGAACCCACAGATTGGGGTAAAAAGTTTGGCAATGACATATTCGACAGGGGTGAATCTCTAAAATTTATAGAAAACTTCAACACTCAACAACAAAAGGACAAATAATCCAATCAAAAAACAGGCAGAGGACGTGAACAGACATTTCACCAAAGAAGGCACTGAGGCAGCTAACAAACATGAAGAAATGTTCTCAATCATTAGCCACTAAAAAAACAAAAACAAAAACCCACTACCATCGAGTAGATTCCAACTCATAGTGACCCCCAATGGGTTTCTGAGGCAGTAACTCTTTACGAAAGTAGATTGCCCAGTCTTCCTTCTGTGGAGTGGCTGGTGGGTTTGAACTGCCAACCTGCTGGTCAGCAGTCAAATGCCTTAAGCACTACACCACCAAAGCTCCCATTAGCCATTGTTGTTGTTGTTGCTATGTGCCTTCAAGTTGGACCTGACTCACAGTGACCCCTCCTTGGGTTTCTGAGGTGGTGGCACTATGGAAGTAGATTGCCCAACCTTCCTTCCGAGGAGTGGCTGGTGGGTTTGAACCGCCAGCCTTCTGGTTAGCAGTCAAGTGTCTTAGGCACTACGCCAACAGAGCTCCTCATTAGCCATTAGAGAAATGTAAATTAAGACAACAATGAGGTATCTCACCCCAGCATTAATAGCAAAGTTCAAAAAAACAGAAAACAACAAATACTAGTGAGGGTGTGGAGAGACTAGAACCCTCAGACACTGCTGGTGGGACTGCAAAATGGTGTAACCACTGGGGAAAATGGTATGATGCTTCCTTAAAAAGCTGGAAATAGAAATACGATCTGATGCAGCAATCCCAGTACTAGGTATACATCCTAGAGAAATAAGAGCTGTGACATAAACAGATGTATTGTACTCATGTTCATCGCAGCACTACTCACAGTAGCAAAAAGATGGAAACAAATTAGAGGTTCATTAAAGGCATGAATGGATAACCTATGGTGCATACACACAATAGAATACTATGCAATATTAAAGGACAACTGTGAATCTGTGAAACATCATGGATGAACTCAGAGGATATTATATTAAGTGAAATTAGTCAATCACAAAAGGACAAATGTTATATGAGACCACTATTGTAACAAGTCAAGGAAAGGTTTATACACAAAAAGAAATGTTCTTTGATGATTACCAGGGGTGGGAGAGGGAAGGAAGGAAAACCACTAACTAGAGGGTAGACATATATTAACTTGGGTGAAGGAAAAGGCAATATAAATAAGGGGTATCTATTTTATAAATTACTTATTAAATTTAAAAATGTGAAAAAAATCAATAGCCTGTGATCTAGGAACCAGTACAACAGATGTTCAGAATTGGCTTAATTCTAAATAAATTTAAATTAATATTTAATTTTAAATAGTTAAATATGCCAAAAAAAATTTACTGAAGATCTATGACCCACAATTTTTTATTTAAAAATATGAAAATGTACCATGCTGGTTTTGAAGGGAATTCCATATCTAATTTTAAAGTGTTCTGACAAACTACTTTTCATCTGTCAATTTTAGATATATAGATTAAATGGCATTTGTTCAGTAGCTGTGATGATAGAAGACACAGCAGGATTACTGATTAAACTTTTGTATATATATACATAGGCGCTCTGGTAGCATAGTGCCTAAGGCACTTGACTGCTTACCAGAAGGCTGGCGGTTCAAACCCACTAGCCACTTCTTGGAAGGAAGGTTGGGCAATCCTACTTCCATAGTGATACTGCCTCGAAAACCCAAGGAGGGGTCGCTACGAGTCGGGGCCAACTCGACGGCAAACAACAACAACAACAACAAACATATATATACATATATATGTGCATATTTATGTATATACACACACACAATATTACAGATCAATACCTCTCATGAACATAGGTTATTTGCATATCAAATACAGCAATATATAAAGAGACTTAGATATCATGACCAAGCGTAATTTATCCCAAGAATCCATCATTGAAACAACATAATTCACCACATTAATGGAGTAAAGGATAAAAATCATGTATTATCTCAATAAAGGCAGTAAAAGCATTTGAAAAATCAACATCCATTCATGATAAAAATCCTCAGCAAATTAGGAATAAAGGGGAACATCCAACCTGATAAAGAATGTGCAAAGATGGAACAGAATAGGAAAAACTTGTGAAGAAAATTATGAAAAGCCAAGATACAGGTGAAAAACCTGAAGAGTGGAGTGTCATGCCAAGAGAACAAAGTGTTTCATGGAGTAGTCGTCCACTGTATGGCAAGCTGTTGAGGTTGAGAAAGATGAGGACAGAAATCCATGGAGGTCACTGGTAACCTTGAAGAGAATCCACTGTACCTGAGTCACTACATCTTTTACTTCCCAAAATGCTGTTCTTAGTGTGCCTAAGGAGCTCTGGTAGCATAGTGGCTAAGGCACTTGACTGCTAACCAGAAGGCTGGTGGTTCAAACCCACCAGCCACTCCCTGGAAGGAAGATGGGGCAATCTACTTCCGTAGTAATACTGCCTTGGAAACCCAAGGAGGGGTCGCTATGAGTTGGGTCCGACTCGACAGCACATAACAACAACAAGAATTAATTAATTACTCCACATAGCTCTATTCAAGAGCAAAGCGAACAAATCAACAAATAACAAATTATAGAAAAAGGCAAAGCTTACTGAATTTTTCTTAGGCTCACTGCCTGATTTTCGACCTCCAACATCTCTAATACCACAGAAAGCTCAGTGTTCAGAATAAAGCTGTAGTTCAATAACTATTCATTGCTTCCATTAATCAATACCTGTGTCAGACCCTGTTTGACAATCCCATTAGATACTCCTTCCCTCCTCAGAGTGAGGATCATTAAACTCGACCTGAGTCCAATTCTGCTTCATCTCTGGGACTAGTCCTAATCTTGGAAAGGAAAGATTTTTAAATTACAGGGAGTTCAACAGGCTTTCACATTGTTGACAAACTGAGATTTCTGTTTCTCTTTTGCCACAACACTTAAAAACAGCAGAGTAGGTTTTCACCAAATTTAGTAATTATATTTGGGGTGCTCCAACTTAAACATGGACTATGAAAGTTAACAAGAAATTTATTTCAGAGGAACCTGGAGAACAACCCAAAAAGACAGATTATTATCTCAAATAGATCAACTGAAACTGAAGGAAGAAAATCCTAGATGCCTGCTAAGCAGACAGACTAAGATACTGTAAACCAAATAACAAAATAGTGGTTTCAAGTGCAAGGCACAAAACAAGTCATATTAGATAATATAGATCGCAGGCAATGATTTGCTGTCAGGCTGCTTCTCAGATGGTTAACTCTCTGCAGCATGCTCCAGGCAGAGGAGAGCAGGGATTCTCTTGTTAATTGTTGATGGATGGCTTTCCCGAGCAGCCCAAAGTAAATCAAATCAATATAAATAATAATTACAGCTATCACTTATTAAGGAATTATTATTATGTTCCAGACATATGCAATACCTTGTTCAACTCTGACAACAGTCCTGTGAGAGAGGACTTATTGTTATCTCCATTTTAAAGATGAGAAAAGTGGGATTCAGAGTCATTAAATGATTTGAACAGGGTCACCCAGCTAGAAAGTGGTAGAATGGAGCTCAAATTCAGGTTGTCCAATTCCAGGATTCTGCCCTGATCTCAGGACTCCATCTACTCTATTGGCCCTGAGCTAACTACAAGGACCTCACTATCTTGGGGCCTAGGGCTCTGCCTTGAGCTTCCTCTGTAATATCTCATCCCATCTGTTGTGCTAACTTCGTGCTGCTCTAACAGAAAATACCACAAATGGGTGGTTTGAACAAACAAGGATTTATTCTCTTACAGTTTTAGAAGGAGCTCTGGTAGCATAGTGGCTAAG
>NW_006921898.1:92560-101118 GCF_000298275.1 Orycteropus afer afer | reverse complement strand
CAATCCTACTTCCGTAGTGATACTGCCTCGGAAACCCAAGGAGGGGTCGCTATGAGTCGGGGCCGACTCGACGGCACATAACAACAACAACAACAGTTTTAGAGGTTAGAAGTCTGAGTTCAAAGTGCCAGGCTCTAGAAGCTGGGTGAAAGCCCCTCGACCTTGGGCTTCAGCTCTGCCTCTTGCTCCTGGCCCACTGAAGCTAGAGGCATCTCTTCACTCAGACAGCTACTAGCCGCTGAGGCTAACAAGCCCAAGGTCCACAGATAAAATGGCACAGTCCCGATGTTACCAAACCACATGGCAGGCCATTAATTCAAGCCCACTGAAAGTCTCAAAGTCAGCAGAGCATGGCAGGCTGCTGAAAAACAACTTGGCTACATGCAGAACTCAAGTGTGCCAAAAGCTGAAGACCTTCCTCAAAGCTGCTGCTTATACACTGGAAGCAGACCACATCCCTGAAGCAGCTACTCAGCTCCTCCAGTAGATTCCACCATGGAGGTGATTACCAATCTCACCACAGGGAATAACTACATCCAGCTGCCCAGCCACTCAAAACCAGGCCCAGCCAAGTTGATATATAACCTTAACTACCACACCATCCAAGAGCATTAGAATCCTACCCACATCCTCAAAACACCTATCTGTTAACAAAAGTCTCCCTGAACTCTATCATAAATGTACAGTTTTGCTGTATTAGCTTAATCTTCAGTGATTTGCCTGCATTAACTAATTGTCCAAATAGGTAAGGATAAAATTGACAAAGGTAGTTGAATAATCACAGTTAGATAAAGAATTATACTTCAGGCAAAGAGCCAATTCATTCTGTACCACTTCTTCCTAATAAACATAGCAGCAATGATGAAAAGCAGGGTCTGGGAAAATAACATCTGCCATAAATCAAGCAGACAAATACCTTTGGTCATCTTCAAGTGGAATGCAAGTCTCTGAATTTGCTAATAAAAAGTTATTAACTCTTCAAGTGCCAAAGAGATATTTATAACTCGTCCTTTTTAGGAATACTTCCTGCTGCCAATGTAAGCTCAGCTTAAATTTTCAAATCAATTGTGGCAACTGATGCACTTGCCTTTCTAAAAGAAAATCTTTACAAAGAACTAGGAGATGGCAGTTATCATTTGTACAAGGCCCTGAAAGGTTAATAATAGTAATAGCTAGTCAGGTGCAGGTGAATGTTTAACAACTAGCTGGCTCTCTGGAAGAAAGAAAAAAAAAAAGCCCTAATATGTAGCATTTGCTGATTTCCAGCTGCAATGCTAAAAGTACTCACTCATCCATGCCAAGAAATTTTAAGACAGCTACTTGGCCAGTCAACTGGAAGAGATCCATATACATACCCATTCCAAAGAAAGGTGATCCAACAAAATGTGCAAATTATTGAACAATACCACTAATATGACACGCAAGTAAAATTATGCTGAAGATAATTCAAAAACAGTTGCAGCAGTACATCAACAGAGAACTGCCAGAAACTCAGAAGAGAAAGTGGAATGAGAGATATTACTGCTGATGTCAGATGGATCTTGGCTGAAAGCAAAGAATACTAGAAAGATGTTTACCTGTGCTTTATTGACTATGCAAAGGCATTCGACTGTGTGAATCATAACAAATTATGGATAACATTGTCAAGAATGGGAATTCAGAACACTTAACTGTGCTCATGCGGAACCTGTATGAAGACCAAGAAGCAGTCATTCAAACCAAACAAGGGGATACTGTGTGGTTTAAAATCAGAAAAGATACATATCAAGGTTGTACCCTTTCACCCTAATTATTCAATCTGTTCTTATTTGCTGGGTGCTGCTGGACCAGTTCTAACTCACAGTGACCCCATGTACAACAGAAGGAAACAAAGCTTGGTCTTGTACCATCCTCACAATTGTTGCCACGTTTGAGTCCACCGTTGCAGCCACTATGTCAATTCATCTCATTGAGGGCCTTTCTCTTTTTTTGCTTTTTTTTTTTTTTACTTTACCAAGTATGATGTCCCTCCTCAGGGACTGGTCTTTCCTGATAACAGGTTCAAAGTATGTGAGACAAAGTCAATACCACAAATCAAAGGCATCAATTCTTCAGTCTTCCTTAATTATTATCCAGGTTTTGCATGCATATGAGGCAATTAAAAATACCATGGGTTGGGTCAGGTGCACCTTAATCCTCAAAGTGACATCTTTGCTTTTTAATACTTTAAAGAGGTCTGCTTAACAAATAATTAGAAAAACTGGACTACATGAAGAAGAATGGAGCATCAGGATTGGAGGAAGATTCATTAATAACCAGCAATACACAGATGATGCAACCTTGCTTGCCGAAAGTGATGAGGACTTACTGATGAAGGCTACAGCCTTCAGTATGGATACTACCTTAATGTAAAGAAAACAGAAATCTTCACAAATGGACCAATAAGCAGCATCATGATAAATAGAGAAAATATTGAAGTTGCCAAGGATTCATTTTACTTAGATCTACAATTAATGCCTGTGGAAGCAGCAGTCAAGAAATCGAATGACATATTGCATTGGGGAAATGTGCTGCTCAAGACCTCTTTAAAGTGTTAAAAAGGAAAAGATGTCACTTTGTTTTGTTTTGTTTTGTTTTTTCCATTCCTGTTCACTGACCCCCATCTGATCTTCTCAGTTGTCTATGCATTTATCTGTAGCCTGATGTTTGGTGTTAATAGTAATGCAGTATTGTGGATATACTGGTATTAGCCTCTGTCATCTATATCTTATGTGCATGTTTTGGTGTCCTCCTTTTCCCCAATGTCATCATGCTGGTCACAGACTCTTTCCACACCATCCCTTCCCTTACCCAACTCAGCATGTGGCCCTCAACTAGTCTGAAATTTTCCCTCTCCTTCCCTCCCATCCCCAGTAACCTACAAAGTGAATTCCCTTCCCTAAGCAAAACCTTCCTTGACTTTTTACAGCAATGGCCTCATATAATATTTGTCCTTCTGCAATTGACTTATTTCACTCAGCATTATGTCCTCCAGATTCATCCACATTGTGAGATGATTCTCATATTCTTCATTATTCTTTAATGTAGCATAGTATCTCATTGTGTGTATGTACCATAGTTTGGTTATCCATTCATCTGTTGATGGGCATTTAGGTTGTTTCCATCTCTTTGCTGTAGTGAATTGTGCTGCCATGAACACGGGTGTGCATATGTCTGTTTGTGTCCTGTCGCTCATCTCTTTAGGATATATTCCTAGTAATGGAATTGCTGGGTCAAATGGTATTTCTATTTTCAGTTTTTTAAGGAAAGATGTCACTTTGAGTACAAATGTGCACCTCACCCAAACCATGGTATTTTCAATCACCTCATACGCATGGACAATGAAAGTTGGACAATGAATAAGGAAGAGTGAAGAACTGATGCATGTGAATAATAGTATTGGTGAAGAATATTGAATATACCATGGACTGCCAGAAAACGAACACATCTGTCTTAGAAGATATACAGGCAGAATCTCACATACTTTGGTCTTGTTATCAGGAGGGACCAGTCCCTAGAGAAGGTTATCATGTTTGGTAAAGTAGATCAGTGAAAAGAAGTAGACCCTCAACGAGATGGCTTGACACAGTGGCTGCAACAATAGGCTCAAACACAGCAACGATTGTGAGGCTGGCACAGGATCAGGCAGTGTTTCACTCTGTTGTACGTAGGGTCACTATGAGTCAGAATCAACTTGACAGCACACAACAACAACGACAAATACTCCCACTGTGGTGGATTTCAAGCTATTGACTAATGAAAACAAAGTTGGACAAAGATGCACATAGTCAGCTTTTGGGAGCTGGTGTAAGCAGGCTGTAGCTCATCACTAGCCATCACTGATGTTTTTTGGTTACACCCAGTGTCAGATTACCCAATAAGCTAGGTAAGAACAGGCTTACTTGTGCTTACTTATCGATCTAGAATAAACAATTTCACATGTTTTCACCACTTCAAAGATTCTGCTTCCAGGTATGGTTGGTATCTGTCCTTTCCCAACCCCATAGAACGTTCCTACAGAATCAAAGCCTCTTTTCAAATTCACAATTCCTGACAAGGACAGAGTATCCAGTCAGCAAGGTAGGCACAGGCTTACTTGTGCTTACTAATCTGTACTAAATAATTTTATATTTACTATAGATTAGTAAGTAAGCACAAGTAAGCCCATGCTTACCTTGCTTACTGGGTAATTTTCCCCAAGAACTTATGTACTATGTGCCAGGTATGCATTAAAATAAAAAACCAAACTCACTGCAATTGAGTCAATTCTGACTCACAGAAACCCCCTCTGGGTTTCCAAGACAGTAAATCTTTACAGAAGTAGATTTCCTCATCTTCCTCCGATGGAGCAGCTGATGGGTTTGAACTGCTGGCTTCTGGTTAGCAACCAAATGCCTTACCCACTATGCCACCAGAGCATTTAGGTATATACTAAGTACTTCATAGTCATCTTCTTTGAATTCTTGCAACAGGCCAATGAGATGTTGTTGTTGTTGTTATGTGCTGTTGAGTCGGACCCGACTCATAGCGACCCCTCCTTGGGCTGCTGAAGCAGTATCACTACGGAAGTAGATTGCCCAACCTTCAGGTACTATTTTATCCTCATTTTACAGATGAGAGGAAACTAGACTTTAGAGAAGGTTACCTGGTAAATTTCACACCCTTCAAGACCCATGTCAGACACTCCCTCATTAGTAGAACCTTTCCCAGCTCTCTCAGAGTTAAGTAATTCCTCAAATATATTTTTCTTATAAAATTTCTATTTTTTCCATTACAAAATAAATGCATATTCATTATAGAATATGGAAAATACAGGGGGAAAAAAAAACTCTTGTGGTCTCACCTCCCATCCATATCATTTGATCCATATTTGTATTATTGTGTTCATTCATTGCCCTATACAATGATTATCTCTTTATATGTGTTTCACCCCCAGCAGATTGTGAGTTCCTCCCCTGCAGATACGATATGTTAGCACATTTGTATCCACCTTTCATTCTCTCCTCACCCTACTTCCATCCTTAGCATAATACCCAGTATACAGAAGCCCCCCAATTAATGCAAATGCTTTATTATAATGGTTTCTGATTCATGAAAGGAAACACTGGGCCTTTCATGATTATCCTCAAAGCTGTCCAAATCTTAACCAACATCTGTTTTCCTCATTTGTCTTTTGAACACATTACTACTATACTCTTGTTGTTCTGAACATGGTAGAACAGAGCCATTTCAGCAGTCCTTACCTGCATCCCTCTCATCTTCTGGAACCGTGCAATGGTGTCGCTGATGGTATAGACCCGCACGTGGCCCATGTGCAGCTTGCCAGAAGGATATGGGAACATGGAAAGTACGTAAAACTTGGGCTTTGATTTCTAGGAAAGAATAAAAAGCCAATGAGTATTTATTAAGTATTTACTGGGAACTCTGCATGCACATAATATTTTGAAACTTTATTCAAGACAATAATCTAACATTTTAAAGGTTCCTTTAAAAAAATTTTTTGCACATAAAGTGAACTGACAAAAATGCCAAAAAACAAAAATTTAAGTCTGGTTAAAGAACAAGAATGTCTGAAATAAAGCCAAACAACCTCAAAGTACTAATTACCCATACATATTTTTAATCTTTCTTTTACTTTTTTTCTTCTTTGTTTAAAAAAAAAAAAAAAAAATGGTTCTTTAAGACAGCTTCTAGCTATGTCTAAAAAAAAACTCTATGCTTTTTCCAAATGAAGCTCTAACACATATACCCATATAATTCAAGCAAGTAATAGTTGAATCACATAGATGTGACATCTCTAAAAATGGAGGCCCTTCCTAAATTTTCTGTAACTCTATTCAGACTTGGATTCAGCAGCAGTTAAGAGCAGGCTGCTCATGCATCAGTTTGGGTCTTCAATTTCCCTGATGTACTATGAGCTTATCTTTCAACAGGAAAGGCGGGTAACAAGAAAGGCTTAGGCAGTGATGTGAAGGCTGCTTTTTACGGAGGTGAGAGATAAGCAATCACAGACCAGGATTATGTAACTCTCCAGCTTTCTTAGCAGCAGCTTTGTCATGAGAAACAAGAAAAACTGTACATCTATCTAAACAGGATGAACACAGGGCAGATAGGCCTTATTATACCCCGAACATCAGAACCTTTATTTTTTCCAGAGGTAAAATGGGGAATGTTGTCATGTTTGACGTGCGTGAGAGGGTAAGGTTCCAAAGGAAAGGTGGTATTAATTGGATTCCGTACGGGGGGATCTGCCACTCAGTGACAAGGACTATGTTTTAATCATCTCTTCCCTCCCCCAACAGCAGGAGATTAGTAAATGTTGGACAAATGGTTGTTGGTCTTTGTGCTCTGAAAAGTTTACAGGCTCCTGTGGAGCACTTAATACTTAAAAGCCTTTTCCCAGTGAACATCACAAACCCTGTACAGGTAACAGGTGTGTTTCCCCTAAACTCTGACTTGTGGAGACATCATGTGTAGAAGAGGTAGACTGCTCCATAGGGTTTTCAATGGCTGATTTTTCAGAAGGAGATCACCAGGCCTTTCTTCCAAGTCACTTCTGAGTAGACTCAAACCTCCAACCTTTCAGTTAGCAGCTGAACACATTAATTGTTTGCACCCCCAGGGACAACTCAGGGCCTAAACCGTCCCCTGGGAGCCTCTGAAGAAAGGAAGAGCAGCAGGTAACTGCTTCTGTTTGCTGCTGAGGTTTGGGAGCGCTCACCCACCATTGTCATGATTTATTTTATTTACTCTTGCCTTCTTCAGTTTTTCTCTTTCTGTCCTTCTTTTCTTCCTAGAGCTTTACTAGAATTCTTTAAGGTTTTGCTTCCCCCAAACTAATGAAAACAAATTCAAAACAGAATATTCACAACCTTTCTTTTGAAGTGCATGTCAGGTGGGCGGAGTATATTTTGCTAAGTATTTGAGGGACCAATAATGCACATGTTATTGTAACTGAGTGCCATCAAGTCATTTCTGACTCACAGAGACCTCACATGACAGGACAGAATTGTCTCACAGAGTTTTCCAGGTTATAATATTTTATGGGAACAGATGACCAGGTCTTTCTCCTATGGAGCAGGTGGGTGGGTTCATAGCACTAACCTTACATTTATCGGCCGAGGGATTGACCACAGTGCCTCCAGGGCTCCCTGATAATGCACATAGCCAACTGCAATAAGGGGAGCACAAGAAACCAAAAACTAGATTCTCCCCAAATTTTACTAAGCCATTAATTTAACTTCCTTTGGTGGGACAATGCCTAAGGCATTTGACTGCTAACCAGAAGGCTAGTGGTTCATAGCCACCTGCCACTCCTTGGAAGGAAGATTGGGCAATCGGAAACCCAAGGAGGGGTCACTATGAGTCGAATCTACTCGACTGCAGTGAAAGTCATCAATGAAATTAAACAAACCTGTAACACAGCCAATACTAAGTTGCAAAACAAACTAGAGGGGAAACTTTTCTTTGTACCATCAAAACCAAAGGAGCTCTGGTGGTATATAGTGCCTAAGGCATTTGACTGCTAACTAGAAGGTCAGAGGTTCAAACCCATCAGCCACTCTATGGAAGGAAGACTGGGCACTCTACTTCCGGAAAGATTTACCACCTCAGAAACCCAAGGGGTCGCTATGAGTCGGAATCAACTTAATGGCAATGAGTTTGATTTTCTTAACCAAACACTGCTATCAAATCGATTCTGACTCATAGTGACCCCCATTGGGTTTCTGAGGCTACACATCTTTATGGAAATAGAACACCCCATCTTCCTTCTGCGGAGTGGCTAGTGGGTTGAACCACTGATCTCTGGTTAGCAGCCAAATGCCATATCCACTATGCTATCAGAGCTGCTTCTGTACCATCCACCCCTCTAGAAACTAAGGAGTGGTAAGTAAAGCTGCCTAAAGGGAGAAAAGGAATAAATAAGGAATCTAGATAACACACAGACCAGAAAATCATCTTGAATGCAGACACAACAGCTGAGATTGCCTTATATAAATAGGATGGAGAGCATCACACTGATCACATGCTTAAAAGAGAAATCACAGATCCCTAACTCTTCAGAAAACCCCAGAGTATGTGAGAGGCCCTGAAGTCTGTACTTGTAACAAGAGATTAGATTCGGGGCTAGGTGGGGACTCAAGACTTAATAAGTCTTCAAAAAGGTGAATGATGGATAATCTACTTAGCTCTTAAACAAGTCCCTCAAAGAAGGTGCAAGACCTCATTGTGTTACCCTTTTGTGTGTGTGATTTGGGTGAACATTTACAGAGCAAATTCACTTTCCATACAGCAGTTCACATATACTTTGTCTCATGTCATTGACCACAGTTTACCACAATGCAACAGCTCCCCTCCCCCTTTCTCCCCATAGTTACCTCTTCCCAGGGTCCATCCTTCCATACACTCCTGCCCCCTGAGCTGTCTCCCTGTGCATAAGCAGCTCTTCTTTCTCCCAGGATTGTTCTCTCTAAGGAGTGTATCTACTTGAAGTAAATGTTCAACTCATATGCCTGTATTTTGTTTGGCTGGAAACCACA
>NW_006921898.1:87108-91877 GCF_000298275.1 Orycteropus afer afer | reverse complement strand
CACTGACAACGCAGTACTATACGTGCAAAAGGGTTCATATTTGTTGTCTGTACCTCCCATGTACCTCTCTATGTCTTTCTCATCCTCAATGGTACCATATTGGTCACTCACATTTGGTGTTACCCTTTCTTGACTTATGGGATATAAAGTACCCACCAATTTTTTTAGCCTCTCAGGTTTCTTGGGAAGCTACTTTTCCACTGAAAAGTACTGCCTGGAGAACCTGTATAACTGTTTGAAATGGAAGAAATGGGCATGTACCACAAATTACTGCTTTTACAGGGTATTGTATGAAGTGGTGCATTCTTGAGGTGTGATTGTGCAGAACTTTTATCTCTTTGGCTTTTGTATAGTGAGACAAGTTTTGTAAGTATACTTGCAGGTTACTATGTATTATTTAAAGGAGCTCTGGTGGTATACTGGATAGGCATTTGTCTGCCAACCAGGTCAGTGGTTCAAACCCATCAGCTGCTACATGGAAGGAAGATGGGGCAATCTATTTCCATAAATATTTATAGCCTCAGAAACCCAATGGTGGTCACTATGAGTTGGGATCGACTCAATGGCAATGAATAACGTGTTGCTTGTTGCAATGATTCCATGTTTGCACAAATACTGCATTTTCAAGTGTAATAAATAGTTTGCATCTGTCAAAGGATCTAGAAGGCAGTGCAGAGGTCAGAGAGATACATGTGTCCTACTAACCCTACTCTGACTCCAGAGGGCAGTATGTATTCCCAAATATTATATCCCCAGAGTCCAGAGTGGCATATGTGTACCACATGATCCTACCCCCAGGGTCCAGAAGGACATGTGTCCCACATAAATGTACCTCACCAGTTTCCAGTGGGACATACGTGTCCCACATAATATATAACAAAGTCCTCAGACACATTCAATGATTCAGCACGTATTCCTTTAATGAAACATCTTGGTATTAAAAAAAAAAAAAAAATCATAGCAGACAATAATTCAGTCATGAAAGAGTTACTTAGTGAAAAAAGTGAAGGAAGAAATTCTCCACTCTATTCAAAGCTCACTCCTTTTTGCTATGGATCTAGTCTATTGCCTTTTCTCTGGGAATTTTTAGGGATATGGGAAAACAGCTATTCCAGAGTCCTTTGGGAGCTGAAAAACAATACGGATCCTTAATATAGGCTTTCTTGTCTCTCGTTCTAAAGTTTTCCCATTAAAATCATTTTTCTTTTAGTATAATCATCTTATTTTTAGTATACTGATCTTTTCTTTTCTAACATTATGTTTATTTAACAATCGATCTTGCCCCAAACAATTTCCACTACAGCTTCTTCACTAGCATTTCCCTTTGATAAGCTTTTTTAATTAAGATGAAATTAACAGTGAAATCCAGTGATCCAATACATACTGGCTAGGCCAAACTCCAAAACTGAGTTTATAAAAGATATACAAACAAACAAAACAAAACCAAAAAAAAAAAACTGCTACCAAAAGTCATTAATATTCATGAATATTTCTGTTTATTTAGGAAAAGGTATCCAGCTTACTGTCTGCCCCTACCTTTGCTTTTCTGTGAATTAAGTCATTTCTCTCTGTGACAATGAAATGAGTTCTATCTCCTAAGGGTAGAAAGGAGAAAAGGAATTATGGGAGTTTATGTTATAATTGAGCAGGAAACTGATTGAAAGGGAAATGTTCATAATCCTATAAAAGTCTAAGGATTGATTTCTGGCAAGATGGAGGAATAGGCAGACAAGCTACACAGATCCTCTTCAACAAAGCAAAGTGAAACCAACTGACAGAGATACAGAAGATAATCCTGGAGCCCTGAGCTTTGAAAGAAAGTATACAGAAGTGGATTAGGCACCAACTAGTGGAAAAACCTGAACAAAAACAGTGAGTATGGAGATATGGAGTTAGTTGGAGCAGTGGACTGTCAACTCCTCTGACAGGACCAACAGTCTGAATATTTCCAAGTGGTGATGGGACCTGAGAATTAACCTAAAGATCAGCCCTGGCTGCCAAGGGCTGCATGGATGACTGCGCGGGTGGCCTTTGACTAGGAAAGGAAACAGCAAGGAGGGAGACAACCTGAGCTATGGACTTTCCAATGTCTGGATGGTGCAGCCATTTTGAATGTTAACAAGTGGTGGTTGCCATTTTGGATATTTAAAGTGACCAAGGGCACAGCCATTTTGAATGTTTACAAGCAGTGGCCATTTTGGATATTTAAAGTGACCAAAGGTGCACCCCTTTTGAATGTTTACAAGCAGTGGCCATTTTGGATTTTAAAGTGACAGCATTCTCATTCAGATTCCAGGGACCTAAGAATAAGCTCTGTTTGCCAAGGACAGCAGGGACATACAGGAGGCTGACAACAGGATAGGAGACAGGTGGTGAGTGCATTAAGTGCTGCCAACTAGCAAATACAGGAGCACAGTACCCTGCTTACTTAGATAAAATCCAAAGAAAACAAAAAAAAGGGGCAAGTCACTTCAACATACAATCACCAATTAAATATAGACACAAAATGTCACAATGCCTCGGAGACAACAGAGCATCACAGTCTACACAAAGAAGCAAGATAAAGTAGGAGAAGCAAGGGATCAGGATACAGACCCAAAACACATTCCTGAGGAAGACGCAGCATTGGAACTCCCTGATAAGGAATTCATAAGAATTATATTTAGGTATCTTCAACGAATTGAGACAGATCAAGGAAAACACAGAGAAAAACTTACAACAATTTTGAAAGACAATATAAGAACAAAATGACAAAATAAATGAAAAATTAGAAATTATACAAAATCTACAGTTAGAAATTCAGAAGACTAATATTGAATTTTCAGAAATAGATAAGACACTGAATGGGCAAAGGAGTAGAATTGAATCAATGGAAGACAGAATTAGTGAGATTGAAGGTAAATATCTCAATACTTCTTTAGAAAGCAATCAATTAAAAAAAGATCCAAACAAAATGAAGAAAGCCTATGGTTTATGTGGGATACCATCAAAAGGAATAACCTACATGTAATTGGAATTCCAGAACAGGAAGAGACAAATAAAACCAAAGAAAAAATGGTCAAAGATTTGTTGGAAGAGAATTTTCCTAGTATGATAAAAGATGGGAATATATCCATTCAAGAAGTCCAAAGAACCCCAAACAGGACAGACCCCAAAAGAAAATCCCAAGACATATCATCATCAAACTCACCAAAACCAAAGACAAAGAAAGAATCCTGAAAGCAGCACAGGAAAAACAAAAAGTTACCTGCAAGGGGCAACCAATAAGGCTAAGCTTGGATTTCTCAACAGAAACCACACAGGTGAGAAGACAATGGGATGGTATATATAAAACCCTGAAAGAGAAAAATTTCCAACCAAGAATTATGTACCCAGCAAAACTGTCCCTCAAATATGATGGTAAAATTAGGACATTTCTAGATAAGCAGAAATTAAGGGAATTTTTAAAACTAGACCAACCTTACAAGAAATGCTAAAGGGTGCCCTTGGGACAGAGAAGCAACAACAGCCAACAACAACTGACCATGAACACACATGATGATATAACCCAGAAAACCAACCTAGCTATGGAAGTATCCAAAATAAGTAAGCCTACAAGATTGTAAAGAGGGAAGCAGAGACATCAATTGACAAATGAGGACAACTACAAACCAAAAGGAGGTAAAAAATTGTGTAGTTATAGAACTTCTAAATGGTAGGGAAGTCAAGACAACTCCAAGATAGAACGGACTGTTCTAAACTTGGGAAGAAAACTATAAATCACAGGGTAACCTCAAAGAAAAATGATAAACCTTTACATCAAAATAAAAAAGAGGACCAGCACAAATATTTAGCAAATACTTAAACAATAGCAACGAAGGAATACAATTCAGAAACAAAACAAGCTCAGCACAGAAAATTATATGGAACAAAGAAATTAACACCATGAAAAAGCACATAACAAAAATGACAGCAACAAATTCATACTTGTCAATAATTACATATCTGGCAAAGAACTTATCTCTAAGATTTATAGAAAACTCCAAAGCCTCAACAGCAAAGGAATTAACAATCCAATTGAAAAATGGACAGAAGACATGAATAGACACTTCACCAAAGAGGATATGCATGAAGCAATGCATGAAGAGATGCTCACGATCACTGGTCATTACAGAGATGCAAATCAAAACAACAATGAGATACCATCTCACCCCAGCACCGATGGCAAGGTTCAATGAGACAGAAAATAACAAATGCTGGCGAGGATATGGGGAGATTAGGACTCACATACCCTGGTGGTAGGACTGCAAAGTAGAAAGCAGTATGGTGATTCCTTAGAAAGGTGGAATTGGAGATACCATTTGACCCAGCAATCCCATTATTAGGTAAATATCCTAGAGAGGTAAAAGCCAGGACAAGAACAGATACATGTACACCCATGTTCTGGTAGCATAGTGCCTAAGGCACTTGACTTCTAACCAAAAGGCTGGCTGTTCAAACCCACCAGCCACTCCTTGGAAGGAAGGTTGGGCAATCTAGTTCTGTAGTAAGCCTCGGAAACCCAAGGAGGGGTCGCTATGAGTCAGGTCCGACTTGATGGCACATAACAACAATGGCATGTTCATCACAGCAATATTTACAATACCAAAAAAATGGCAACAGAGAGTTCCGGCAAGATGGCGGACTAGGCAGTGTAAGGGAATAGAATTAAAGTATAGTAACCTTGACAAAGCTAAGGGACCAAGTAGGCTTAAGTTTTTACTTAATCTTTGTAGGCCTAAGTTTCGGTT
>NW_006921898.1:50372-68669 GCF_000298275.1 Orycteropus afer afer | reverse complement strand
AAAAAAAAAAAAAAAGAAATGCTAAAGGGAGTCCTTTGGACAGAGAACCAACAATGACAGACAACAACCAGAGATTAAAACACCCAGAAATCAATCCAGATTTACAAATATCAAAAATAAGCCTACAAGACTGGAAGCAGAGATGTCAATTTGTAGTTGATGACGACAACTACAAAGCAAAAGAGGGAATAAATGGTATATTTATAGAATTTCCAAATGGAAAGGAAGTCAAGATTATATCAAGATACTGGGGTCTTAAAAGCTTTCAAGCAGCCATCTAAGATGCAGCTAACAGTCTCCTAGTGTCGGAAGTGAAGAAGAACACACACGCACAAAAAAAAAAACAAGGGCATTTGGAAGCAATCAGCCATAGGACACGATGGCCCTCCAGACCAGAAGAACTAGATAGTGCCCAGCCCAGTTACCAATGCCAACCACTCAGGAAAGGATCAAATCTGGAGATCCTGGATAGAGTGGGAGGGAAAACGTGGAACAAAATCCAAAAACTCAATAATGACCAGAATTACTGGTCAGATGAAATCTGGTGAGACTCCCAATATTATGGCCCTGAAATACATTCAGCACCTGGAATAAAACTCACCCCCAGGGGCAGGCTCTCAGCCCAATAGTTAACAAGATGTACATGCAGACCACTCAACCCAGAATGCCGCACACACATACTCTATGGTAATACATCCCTTAGAGCAATAGACCATGGGACACCAGAGGACCAACATTCAAATGGAGGACATTCAGGACAAACAGGCATGCATAAATATGAGGGGCACAGGGGGAGGGTTGCAGCGTAAGGAGGAGAGGAGACTGGGTTAGGGTTGGACATGGCAAATGGGGAATGAAACTAAATGTACACATAACATTGAATGTAAAACAAGCTCTTAAAAAAAAAGATTACAGAACAGACTGTTTTAAACTTGGGAAGATAATAATACATTACAGGGTAATCTCAAAGAAAATTAATAAACCTTCTGACCAAAATGAAAAAGAAGAAAATCATGAAGATTCAGTAAACACTAACACAACAGCAATGAAGGAATGGTAAGAAAATCTGTATGCAAAATGAACTCAGCACAGAAAAATATATGGTACAAAGAAACCATCAGCAGCACACAAAAAAAGAAAGAAAACAACAAAATGACAGCAATAAATCCCTAACTATTGATAATTACACCGTATGTAAACAGATTAAGTACACCAGTCAAAAGACAGGAAGTAGCAAAATGGATAAGAAAACATGACCAGTCAATGTGCTGTCTACAAGAAACACCCCTTAGATATAAAGACAAAAATAAGCTGAAAATCAGAGCAAAGGCTGTAGTCTTTGATCTTCATCAGGAAAACAGTATCATTTACAATAGGTACTCAAAAGATGAAATACTTAGGAATAAATCTAAACAGAGATACAAAAGACCTATATAAAGAAAACTACAAAACACTACTATAAGAACCAGAGAAACTACATATATGGAAGAATATATCATGCTCATGGATAGGAAGACTTAACATTCTAAAAACATCAATACTACTCACAGTGATCTAAAGATGTAAGTAATTCCAATCTAGATTCCATCATCATTCGTCAAGAGATGGAAAAACTAATCACCAATTTTATATGGAAAGGAAAGAGACCCTGGATAAGCAAAGCACTTTTAATGAAGAAGAAGAAAGTGGGAGACCTCACACTCCTGATCTCAAAACTTATTAATACAGCCATGGAAGTCAAAACTACCTGATATTGGTACAATGATAGACACATAAACCAATGGAACAGAATTGAGCACTCAGAAATAAATCCATCCACCTATGGACAGCTGATCTTTGACAAAGGACTAAACCCCAATAAATGAGGAAGAAATAGTCTTTAACAAATGGTGCTGACAAAACTGGATATCCATTCGCAGAAAGATGAACTGGATCCATATCTGTCACCACTTATAAGAACTAACTCAAGATGGCTCAAAGACCTAAATGTAAAACCTAAAACTATGAAGATCATCAAAGAAAAAATAGAGGCAAACCTAGGGGCCCTAATAATGGCATACATGCACTATCAAACATAATGAAAATGCACAAATAGCAGAAGACAAACTAGATGAGTGAGACTTCCTAAAAATCAAGTATTTATGCCCATCAAAAGACTTTGCCAAAAGAGTAAAAAGAGAACATAAAGGGTTGTTTAAAAAAAAAAAAATGGCAATGACATATTGGACAACAGACTAACCTCCAAAGTTTGTAGAAAACTTCAACACTTCAACAACAAAAAGACAAACGATCCCATTAAAAAATGGGCAGAGGATATGAACAGACACTTCACCAAAGAAGACATTCAGGAAGACAACAAACACATGAAGAAATGCTCATGATCACTAGCCGCTGCTGTTGTTGTTAGGTGCTGCTGAGTTGACTGACTCATAGCAATCCTATGTACAACAGAATGAAACACTGCCTGGTTGTGCATTATCCTCACAATCCTTGCCATACAAGAGCCCACCATTGCAGACACTGTGTCAATCCATCTCGTTGAGGATCTTCCCCTTCTTCGCTGACCCTCTACTTTACCAAGCATGATACCCTTCCCCAAGGAATGGTCCTTTCTGACTACATGACCAAAGGAGGTGAGACGAAGTCTGGCTATTCTCACTTCCAAGGAGCATTCTGACTGCACTTCTTCCGGGACAGATTTGTTCGTTCTTCAGGCAGCCAATGGTATTTTCAGTATTCTTTGTTAACACCATAATTCAAAGGCATAAACTCTTCTTCAGTCTTCCTTATTCATTGTCCAGCTTTCACATGCATATGAGGCAACTGAAAATACCACGGTTTGGGTTAGGCGCACCTTAGTCTTCAAAGTGACATCTTTGCTTCTTAACACTTTAAAGAGGGCTTTTGTAGCAGATTTGTCCAGTGCAACAGGATGTCCGATTTCTTGACTGTGGCTTCCCTGATTGTTGATTGTAGATCCAAGTAAAATGAAACCTTTGACAACTTCAATATTTATCATGATGTTGTTTATTGGTCCAGTTGTGAGGATTTTTGTTTTCTTCATGTTGAGATGGGAGCTCTGGTAGCATAGTGGATAAGACACTTGCCTGCTAACCAGAGGGCTGGCGGTTCAAACCCACCAGCCATTCCTCGGAAGGAAGGTTGGGCAATCCTACTTCCGTAGTAATACGGAAACCCAAGGAGGGGTCGCTATGAGTCAGGTTTGACTCGACGGCAAATAACAACAACAACAACAACAACACGTTGAGATGTAATCCATACTGAAGGCTGTAGTCTTTAATCTTCATCAGAAAGTTCTTCAAGTCATCTTCATTTTCAGCAAGCAAGGTTGTGTCATCTGCATATCACAGGCTGTTAATGAGTCTTCCTCCAATCCTGATGCTCCAGTCTTCATCATATAGTGCAGCTTCTCAGATTATTTGCTCAGCATACAGACTGAACAAGTATGGTTAAAGGATACAACCCCGATATACACCCTTCCTGATTTTAAACCATGCAGT
Source organism: Orycteropus afer afer (assembly GCF_000298275.1). NCBI lineage: Eukaryota > Metazoa > Chordata > Mammalia > Tubulidentata > Orycteropodidae > Orycteropus > Orycteropus afer. The sequence goes on along the minus strand of NW_006921898.1, from coordinate 65,148 downwards.
ATCCCCTTGTTTTGTTCGAACAACAGCCTCTTAGCCTATGTATAGGTTCCTCATAAGCACAACTAAGTGTTCTGGAATTCTCATTCTTTGCAATATTGTCTATAATTTGTTATGATCCACACAGTCAAATGCCTTTGCACAGTCAAAGCACAGGCAAACATCCTTCTAGTATTCTTTGCTTTCAGCCAAAATCCATCTGACATCAGCAATGATATTCCTCACTCCATGTCTTCTACTGAATCTGGCTTGAATTGCTGGAAGTTCCCAGTCAATATACTGCTGCAACCATTTTGTAATTGTCTTCAGCAAAATTTTACGTGCATGTGGTATTAATGATATTGTTTGATAATTTCTGTGGGATCACCTTTCTTTGGAATGGACACAAATATGGATCCCTTCCAGTCAGTGACCAAGCAGCTGTCTTCCAAATTTCTTAGCATAAATGAGTAAATACCTCCAGCACTGCATCCATTTGTTGAAACATCTCAATGGGTATTCCATCAATTCCCAGACCCTTCTTTTTTGCCAATTCCTTCAATGTAGCTTGGACTTCTTCCTTCAATACCACTGCTTCTTGATCATTTGCTGCCTCCTGAAATAGCTGAATGCTGGCAATTCTGTCTGGTACAGTGACTCTGTGTATTCCTTCCATCTTCTTTTGATGCTGTCTGCATTGTTCAATATTTTGCCCATAGAATTCTTCAATACTGCAACTCAAGACTTGAATTTTTCTTCAGTTCTTTCAATTTAAGAAATGTCAAACATGTTCTTCTCTTTTGATTTTCTAACTCCAGGTCTTTGCACACTTCATTATAATAAGTGACTTTGTCTTCTGGAGCTGCTCTTTGAAATCTTCTGCTCAGCTCTTTTGTCATTTCTTTCCTTTGCTTTAGTGACTCTCCATTCAAGAGCAAGTTTCAGAGTCTCTTCTGACATCCATTTTGATCCTGTCTTTCCTACCTTTTTAATGACCATTAGCTTTCTTCGTATATGATGTTCTTGATGTCATCCCATAATTCATCTGTTTTTTGGACACTGGTGTTCAATGCATCAAATCTACTCCTCATGCGATCTCTAAATTCAAGTGGGATATAATCAAGGTCATAGTTTGGCTCTCATAATGAAACGCACTGCCATCGAGTCGTAGTCAACTCATTGAGACCCCTCCTTGGGTTTCCAAGGCAGTATCACTATGGAAGTAGATTGCCTAACCTTCCTTCTGAGGAGTGGCTGGTGGGTTTGAACTGCCAGCCTTCTGGTTAGCAGTCAAATGCCTTAGGCACTATGCCACCAGAGCTCCTTAGACTTGCTTTAATTGCCTTCAGCTTCAGTTGAACCTGCATTTGAGCAACTGCAGTGTAGTAAATTACTTAGTATGGCTTTTCTACCCATAAGTCATTGTAAACTCAGTGGTGGAATGAGCAACTGAGGAGCTCCTGATTGTAAATGTTATCCACCTGGGTTATTTCTGTTGGGCGTGGCACAATGCAATGTTATGCTAGGCTCTCTTCCAGGTGCTTAGAGTTCTGATGCTATGATTGGCTAGTTTGGCCACTCTGCCAAGCTTAAAAGGAGACCTCCTAGAGGCAGAATGCTCTCTGACTGCTGGTTGAGGAAGACTTGCTGCTGAAAGAGACACGCACTCTGGAAAGAGACACATGCTGCTGGGAAAGAGATGCAAGAGACACGCATTAATGAGTAAGACACCGAGGGACATGCACTGCTGGGGGACAGACTGTGAGAGACTTGGCTGAGAGACAGTGGGCTGGAAGAGAGACTGAGCGTTTTTCCTGAACTTGAATTGTAGCCTGGTGCTTCCCTAATAAACCCCATAATCTGTGAGTTCTGTGTGGCCACTGCAGTGAATTATCGAACCCAAGAGAGAGGTGGTGGTACTTTGGGAGGAACAGTGGGTGAAAGGGCTGGAGGGAGGCAGCATGTCTGGCCTTGTAGGAATAGGCTTTGGGTTACTGCTAGTAATCCTGTCTTCCTCTTGTAGGGTTAGAGGAGGTCGCAACATGTGGCCTCCTTGTCCTTTTTGCAGCAACTGATTGTCTGTTCCACTCCCAGATCCTGCCCTTATTTTGGTTAAAGATACTGAGCTTCTCCATAGCCTCTTTCCACAGATGTAGTCAATCTCATTTCTGTGTATTCCATCTGGAAAGGTCTATGTTTATAGCTGCCATTTATGGTGTTGGAAAAAGGCATTTGCAATGAGTAAACCATTGGTCTTGCAAAATTCTATCATGTGATCACCAGCAACCTTTTCATCACCAAGGCCCTATTTTCTAACTACCAATGATTCCCTTTTGTTTCCAATTTTCTTTGTTTTCCAATTTTCACATTCCAATCACCAATCATCTAGATTGCATGTTTGGTCAACTTCAGACTGCACAAGTTCGTAAAAATCTTCAATTTCTTCATCTTTAGTGGTTGGTGAGTAAATTTGAATACTAGTAGTATTAACTAGTCTTCCTTGTGGGTGCATGGATATTATCCTATCACTGACAACACTGTACTTCAGGATAGATCTTGAAATGTTCTTTTTGAGGATAAATGCAACACCATTCCTCCTCAATCTGTTATTCTGGCATAGTAGACCATATGGCTGTCTGATTCAAAATAGCCAATACCAGCCCATTTTAGCTCACTAATGCCTAAGACATTGATCTTTATGAAGTACATTTCATTTTTCACAACTTCCAATTTTCCTACATTCATACTTCATATATTCCACATTCCAATTATTAATGGATGTTTGCAGCTGTTTCTTCCCATTGTGAGTCATGCCACATCAGTAAATGAAGGTCCTGAAAGCTTTACTTCATCCAAGTCATTGTCGACTCTACTTTGGGGAGGCAGCTCTTCCCCAGTCATATTTTTAGTGCCTTCTGACCTGAGGAGCTCATCTTCCAGTCAATGTTTCAGGGCCATTCATAAAGCTTTCCAGTAATTTATCAGACAGTGTTTCACTGCTATTCATAAGGTTTGCACTGGCCAGTTTTTTGAGAAATGGATAGGGCCTTCCTTCTTACCAGTCTGTCTTAGTCTGGAAGTTTCACTGAAACCTGTCCACCACGGGTGACCTTGCTGATATTTGAAGTACCAGGGTATAGCCTCCAGCCTCACAGCAACACACAAGCACCACTGTACAACAAACTAACAGACAAGTGGTCATTAGAGAGAGGTAAATCAAAACAACAATGAGATATCATCTCACCCCAGCATTAAGAGGGTAGTTCAAAAAACAGAAAAAAGCAAATGCTAGAGAGCCTGGAACCCTCATACACCGCTGGTGGGAGTGTAAAATGGTGCAATCACTGTGGAAAATGGTATGGTGCTTCCTTAAAAAGTTGGAGATAGAAATCCCATATGATCCAGCAAGCTCACTACTAGGGATACATCCTAGAGAAAGAAGACTTATGATATGAACAGATATATGCACACCCATGTTCATTGCACATTATTCATAATAACAAAAAGATGGAAACAACTTAAATGCCCCAAAACAGATGAATGGATAAACAAACCATGGTACATACACACAATAGAATACTATGCAACCTTAAAGAATAATGATGAATCTGTAAAATACCTCATAACGTGGATGAACATGGAGGGCATTATGCTGAGTGAAGTTAGACAATCACAAAAGGACAAATATTGTATGAGACCACTACTATAAAAAGTCAAGAAAAGGTTTACTCACAGTAAGAAACATTCTTTGAAGTTTACCAGGGGTGGAAGGGGAAGGGAGGGTAAATCACTAACTAGAAGGTAGACACATACTAACTTGAGTGACGGGAAAGGTAATATAAATAAAGAGGAAGTTAGCACAAAATGGTCAAAGGAAAGGAGACACTGGGAGAAGCAAAAGAGTTAAAAGTAACAAAGGTAAGTACTACTACTGTTCCAGTGCCACTCTGACAAGAATATAGCACAAATGGGATGGCTTGAAGAAATAGGAGTTTATTCTCTTGCAGTTTGGAGGCTTTAAGTCTGAGTTCAAAGTGCCAGGCTCTAGGTGCTGGGTGAAAGCCCCCAACCTTGGGCTTTAGCTCTGCCTCCTGCTCCCGGCCCACTGAGGCTGGAGGCTTTTATTCATTCAGCTGCTGGCTGCTAAGTGAAGTTGACAAGTAATAAGGCACAGTCTCGTGTTCTGGTTACCTAATGCCGCTCTGACAAGAAAATACCATAAATGGTATGGCCTTAACAGGAATTTATTCTTCTTACAATTTGGAGGCTTTAAGTCCAAGTTCAAGTACCAGGCTCTAGGGGCTGGGTGAAGGCCCCTCAACCTTGAAGTCCAGCTCTGCCTCCTGCTCCTGGCCCACTGGAGCTAGAGACATTTCTTCACTCCGATAGCTGCTGGCTGCTGAGGCTGAGAAGCCCCAAGGTTGACAAGTAAAAAGGCACAGTCCCAATATGACCCATCCACACGGCAGGCCATTAACTTAAGTCCATTGTAAGTCCCGAGGTCGGCAGAGCATAGCAGGCTGCTGAGCAACGACACAGCTACATGAAGGGTTCAAGGGTCCCATGAGCTAGAGACCGTTCCGTAAGGCTTCTCCTTATATACAAGAAGCAGACCACATTCCCTAAGGCAGCTACTCAGCTGCTCACAGTAGACTCCACCGTGGAGTTGATTAGCAGTCTCATCATGGAAAATACTACATCCAGCTGCCCAGCTACTCAACCAAGCCCAGCCAAGCTGACACACAAATTTAACCACCACCACTACATGCACATTCCTGTAGTAACAGGAGTAACAATAATCTAAGAGTAGATACATAGACAGACACACAAACTAAACAGGAAGGTGAATGGGACTATCAAAAAAAAAAAAACAAACCTCACTGCCGTCGAGTCAGTTCCCACTCACAGTGACCCCTCCTTGAGTTTCTGAGGCTGTATCACTACAGAAGTAAATTGCCCAGTCTTCCTTCCAAGGAATGACTAGTGGGTTTGAACTGCCAGCCTTCTGGTTAGCAGTCAAATGCCTTAGGCACTATATTCACAAATATATATAGGTTTGAAAGAGAGTATAGAGCATACAGGGGCAAAGTTATTAAAACTTCTTAGCCATAACCAAACACCTTGAAGGAATGAGTCAGTGAGCCTAGGGGCTCAGGACCATAATCTTGGGGGACATCAAAGTCAACTGGCATAACACAATCCACAAAGACAATGTTCTACATCCTGCTTTGATGAATAGCAACAGGGGTCTTAGAAGCCTGCAAGCTACCAACTGAGGTACAACTGTTGGTCTCTCCCCATCCAAAGCAAAGCAGAGTGAAGACAATCAAAGATGCATGGAAACAATTAGTCCAAATGACAAATGTACCCCTCACAAACCCCAGCTTCCACAACCCTGAGAGGAGAACTAGATGGCATCCGGCTACCACTGCCAACGACTCTGAAAGGAATCACAATAGGAGGTCCTGGATAGAGTGGGAGGAAAATGTGGAACAAAATCAAAATCATAAAAAAGACCAGGCTTACTTATCTGATGGAACTCCCAAGACTATGGCCCTTAAACACCCTTCCAATCTGGAACTAAACTCACCGCTGTGGCTCAACTTTCAACCAAACAATAGGCCTATACGGTAAACAATAACACCAAGGAAATACAAACTCCCTAGACCAGCCAACCACACAATATCAGAAGGTCAGTATTTGCCCAGGGATGCAGCTCAGAAGGCAGGAAGAGATAGGAAGAAGGACAAAAGGAAATGGTAAACACAGGAAGGAAGTGGGAAGAGTGCTGTTACATTGTAGGGACTGCAATGCATGTCACAAAACCAAATATGCATGACTTGTATGAAAAACCAATTTGTTCCATAAACTTTCACCCAAATCACAATAAACAGTTGAAAAGAAAAGAAAACCCTCCGGAGCAATCCTACTCTTACATACATGGAGTTGCCATGAGTCAGAATCAATTCAATAGCGACTAGTTTGAAACCTGAGTGAAATTGATTATAAATGCGCCAAAATTTCCCACCATTCAGTCACACTCTCCGTTCCTAATAAAGACACACCTTCTGGTATCTTTTATTTATATAACACTTTAGTTTGTTGTAAAATGTCTTCAGCCACACTTTCTAACTTGATTTTCAAAACAATTATGTGAGATAAACAAGGCAGACAAACTTACTTTACTATGAAGAGTCTGAAGATCAAAGAGAAATGACATTACCAAGATCACATTGATTTTTTATGGCCCAAGGCTCCAAATTCCTCCAGAATTCTTTCCATTTGACTATCTCCCAAGTCAAACCCTGACAGAGTGCCACCAGGCACAGAATCCTTAAACTGTTTCTCCAATGATTAAAGCATAGTCTATTTTGATTTATTTCAATTTCTTAAAAACATGCTTAAGAAGAATAAAATGACTTGAAAATGTTTAGAAGTCACTAATTATAAACTAAACCCCAACAAAAAACAAAAAAAAAAAGAAAGAGAATTTAGCTTTTCTTTTACTCTCCTCACTCAGAAATACATTGCACCTTAGAGTCTGTAAGGAGCCCCGGTGGTAGAGTGGTGAAGTGCTCAGCCACTAACCGAAAGGTCAGTAGTTTAAACCCACAAGTCACTCCTCAAGAGAAAGATGAGGCAGTCTGTTCCCATAAAGATTACAGCCTTGGAAACTTAATAGGGCAATTCTACTCTGTCCTATCTGGGTTGCTATGAGTCAGAATCCACTCACAGCAGTAGGTTTGGTTTTCGATCTAGAGTTTGCTTCCAAAATACATTTAGGTAAACTAGGCTGGTCACATTGACATGAATGCTCTCCACTTCCTAATAAGCTAAAAGTCAAAGGTTCATCATACAATTATGCATTACATTCAAACCTTATTTTATTTGTTACATGCTACATCTCTCTCAGTATCAGATTTTCTTTCTAACCAATGCCAAAACCATACTTCAGTTTAACACAAATAGCCCCATCACATTTTTTATAAGGACTAATGGGATCTCTGGCACTTGACTGCTAAGCAGAAGGTTGGCAGTTCAAACCCACCAGGTACTCCTCGGAAGGAAGGTTGGGCAATCTACTTCCATAGTGATACTGCCGCGGAAACCCAAGGAGAGGTCGCTATGAGTCAGGTCTGACTCGAGGGCCATAACAACACAACAACAACAATGTCACAGAAAGAATGCATCTGACAACAGAGAAGATCAGGAGATGAAGAAAAGGCCATCGCAGTGAAATAGGTGACACAAATGGTTAAACTCTGGACTACTAACCAAAGAGTTAGCATTCAAACCCACACAGAGATACCTGGAGATCTACTTCCAAAAGGTCACAGTACTCTGCAGCAGTTCTCTTCTGTACACATGGGGTTGCCATGAATCAGAATTGACTTGATGGTAACTAATGACAACAAGTGAAGTGGGGTTTTGTACAGTTTTACTCACACAACTGCTTGCCTTGGTTAGTCTCTTTAACTAACCAGAGAAGGCCAGTATTAGCTGACTAGTAACTATCACAGAGGGAAAGCCAGGATTTAAGAACAAAACCCTATCTTACAGTGCTGCACTCTGATCAGATTCAAGCATTTAATGTAACACATGACATCTCCCATTTGTCATTTTGACCAATATCATGAGGAAATGGTTAGCGTGTCCAATACTGATGCCCAGCAGGCTGGCCCCCAGAGAAGGAGCCTGTTGGCCTTCTGCAGAGCACTCCATGGAAACTGGCTACCGACAGGAACTTAAGACAATTCACCTAAGTAGGGTACTGAGCTGATTCAACAGACCAGAGGCCATAGGTCCACTAATTCATGAAGCTACAACTGCAAAGCTGGACTCCAGACCCCAAACATACCAGTGGAGAGGCTGGTATGCCCCAAAGCATGATGCTGAGGTGGCAGAACAGGATTGGAGGCCAAAGCCATACAGGAGAGGAGTGGGTACTTCTCAGAACATGCAGCTTCAAAGTTCCACAGCTAAGGGGCCCAGATCCACAGCTGATCCTGCCAGATCCCTGGGTGCTGCCCCATGAGCCACGATGCAATGGGCCACCAAGGACCCGACACTTCCTATTGATCCTGCTTGGGTAAGTTTCCCCAGTAAATGTGGTCTGGTGTGGGCACTGTCTGCCATTCACACAGTACCATATGCACAGCCACCTCAGAGGAAAAGCTTCTCAGCACTAGCTTCGGATCCTCTTTTACCCCCACAGGTATTCTAGGAAGTGAGTGGGCATGACCATTACTACTCTCCACTTTAGACAAGAAAACTGAAGCACAGGGAGACTCGGTATTGTGGTTAAAGGTCATATACTTAGTAAGTTACTTGAATGCAGACAGTCTGACCACAGCCCCAGCCCTTAGCTCCTCTTCTCATTACTCAAAATCTCTCAGAATACTCACATCAGCATCTGAAATTTTGGAGATCTGTTCTTTTATTCGTTGATGCCACCATTTCTCCACGTCCTTTCTTGTCTGCAACGTATACTCTTTTGTCCACTCTCCTGTGACACTGTAAATACCTCTGGCGAATCCTGGAATCACTCTTCTTTCCCACTTGATGACATCTGACCAGGCAGTTACCTGCCTTTTCAAAAGACAGGCATAAAAACCAAGTCTCTGCCAAGCAGGTGCCATTCTTCAGAAGGCAAGAAGTCCCTGAAAGAGAGGGCAAAAAGCATCCTTACAAGCTGCCCAGAAACCTCTCGCAAGCTTGTCCTCCCACTCAGCATAGCCCCAATGCTCTCTGCCCATTCACACGCTTTCTTCTTCCTCTTTAATCTGTCCTTCCCTGAAAATAATACTTTAGAAGTTAAACTGAGCTAAACACAAACATTCTAATGGCAAATATAAAGGTAATCAATGCCTCTAAAATACCAGAGACACAAAACCCATAGATGGAAGCCACCACCTGGCCAGCTCCAGCCACAGCCTACCAGGTTACATAGGAGGCCATGGGACCCCCCCCTCCCCTTTCCCTTTAGGCCAGCCCAGGGTCTGTCCGACAGGCCTTACTTCCCATCTCTTCAGGCCTCTAAAGAGCTCCAAGCACATCATGGTGTGGCCTCAGGCTCAAATAGCAGAAAATCTCCTAGGAGGACTAGAGACTCACCTTATATTTGCATTTTTCATACATATTATGAGTTAAATACCTCTACAGGCTGAGCCAGGAAAGAACCAATTTAGAAGACAGTTTATTCATTTAGTTCACTTATTTACCAAATATTTGTTGAGTGCCACTAGGTCTACACACTATACTTGAAACTGAGGAGACAGGAAGGAACAAAAACAAAGTCCTCTTTCATGGTGCTTATATTCTAGTAAAAAAAAGCAGACAGCACATAAATAAATAAATACTGTAATATGTAGCAGTGGTGAGTGCTATGAAGGCAATTAAGCAGGATCAAGAGGGGGAAGGGGCCAGGGAAGGAAAGCCTCTTTACTGACCATTGATTCCCAGAAATTGAGCCAAATTTCAAGTTTTTAGAGCCCACCAGAATATCTAGCTGCAATTCAAAATTCCATTGAATTTACATTGGTTTTCTCCACAGGTAAATTCCAGAATTGACTTCATTAAAGAAGTTTCAAGTTCCATCACTGTTTAAAGAGCTGAGGAGAAATTTCATTAAATATTTAAGACTTATGACTTGCTGCCTTTTTGCATAAAGCAGTATTGAAGAAGTGCTACAGTGAAGGAACCGATGTAAACAGGCCTTTTAAAACCAAGAGAGAAATAAAGGAAGAATCTGGCACCCTAAATTGGTATTGATTCTCTGATTCTCTGATTCTTTCAAACTTCTTTCCACATCTGCTAGGATTTGACATGTTTCACAAAGACACTGGATCAGGATGTTGCCAGGAGGGCTAATTAGAGGCTAATAAAAGTGGATTTCACACTCACATATAACAGCATCACAGTTTTGGCATTTTACAAGTTAGTCTGTCAAAGTTCTTGACATACCAATTCTCACTGTATTTAACACCCCTGGCTTCGTAATGCCTAAGGCACTTGACTGCTAACCAGAATGCTGGCGGTTCAAACCCATATATTGATGTTACTGTTGTTAGTTGCCATCAAGTCAGTTCCAACTCAGGGCAATTCCATGTGTGCAAAGTAGAACTGCTTAGTATCTAAGGCATTTGACTGCTAACCGGAAGGCTGGCGGTTCAAACCCACCAGCCATTCCTTGAAATGAAGGTTGGGCAATCTACTTCTGTAGTGATACTGCCTTGGAAACCCAAGGAGAGGTCGCTATGAGTTGGGTCCAACTTGATGGCACATAACAACAACACAACTGGCTTCTTTGAGGGTGGAGTCAAACACAGACAAAAAAAAGTCTCTCCATTATTTAGGATTAGGGATTTTAAAGCATATAGATGTAGAAATGGATATTAGGGTGAACTAAATGCAGTTTGTTGAATATCAGTAATCCCATATGACCAACCTAATACATGTACACTTTATACAATAAGGAGGGGTCCCTGGGTAGTGCAGTTAAACATTTGACTGCTAATCAAAAGGTTGGCAGTTCAAACGCACCCAGAGGCACCTCAAAACCCAGGCCTTGTACCTACTTGTTGGAAAAGTCACACACTCACTCACTGCCATCGAGTCAGATTCGACTCATAGCGACCCCTCCTTGGGTTTCCGAGGAAGTACCACTACAGAAGTAGATCGCCCAACCTTCATTTCAAGGAATGGCTGGTGGGTTTGAACCGCCAGCCTTCCGGTTAGCAGTCAAATGCCTTAGATACTAAGCAGTTCTACTCTGCACACATGGAATTGCCCTGAGTTGGAACTGACTTGATGGCAACTAACAACAGTAACATCAATATATGAAATTTGCTGATTATCAGCAATTCCATGACCAACCTAATGTATGTACACCTGAAGGTTTCTCCTTTCAGCCTTTTATACTGCTCCTTCTTTCATTTTCCTTAAGATCTGCTCAAACCTCCCCTTGTCAGATAGGTCTTCCACAATAGCACCTCCCAGCCCCTTAACCAGCTTTATTTTTCTCCAGAGCACACATCCTTCCTGGAAATTGTTTTATATATTCAGTTGCTTACTTGTTTATTGATTATCTCCCCAACTAGATAGATAAAATTATTTATATAGCTGAGAGCAGGGGCCTTGTTCATCTTGTTTGCTCTTGCTCTTGTGTGCTATCAAGTTGAATTCGCAGAGACCTTACAGGACAGAGCACCACTGCCCCATAGGGTTTTCTAGGCTTTCTGAGGGCAGATCACCAGGTCTCTTCTCCTGAGAAGTAGCTAGTGGGTTCGAACTACTGATCTTTTGGTTAGCAGCTGAGTGCTTCACCATTGTGCTACCAGGGCTCAGAGGGAAATGAGAGAGGATTATCGGGGAATGGTAAGAGCTACTTGAGATCTGTAATCACATGGTTGTCAGTACGACCTTTTTTCCTGCCAGATTCAGCCATTCAGGTTTCAGCATAAAGCAGGCAGAGAATTGGGTTTAACCACGGTTGGGATTTTGCTGAGTACCAGAGGAAGAGGAGGGCAAAGGAACTGGAAGTTCATGCAAGGGAATAAATACAGTGAGGAACCACTGCACTCCAGGCTGGGTACAAAGAAGTGAGAATGGAGAGGTAGTGGTAGACAATGAAAATAGTTAGCCAACACATTTCAGATACTGACAGATGGAATGAATTGCTGGAAGAAGTTATAGAATTAATTCGAGTTCTAGACTGCTAAAGTGAAAATACTATATCCAGTCTTCTGAGAAACTGAGGAGGTGATAAGATGGTATAACACAAAGAGAAAAGAAAGACAATTAAAAACTCTAGAAAAGAGGTTTCCTGCCTCTCAGCTATGACAGACCAACTGGAAGCAGACCAACTTTCTTGCTGAGAACAACTAGAAAAGCTGGATTTAAGGAAAAAGAAAAAAAAGCATCAGAAACCCACTAAGGCAGCCAGGAACCTAAGGTGCAAAAATCCTAGAAAGAAAGGAAACTCACTCCAGTAACCTATGGAGGCACCTGCCTCAAAGCTGCACCAGGTTCAGAGGCCCAGAAATCAAGCAGAGAGCAAATGCAGAGGCTTAGAGATTTCAGCAGTCTTAAAGAACTATTGAGATAAAAAGTAGAGTTCAATATTTCCAGAGCAACCAAGACTCAAGGCTCAAGGACTCAAGATCCTGGGAGAAAAAGAGAAGCAGACAGACAGGAGCCAAACAATCTAGGCTGCTTTTCCACTTGAAGCATTCTCTTAACTAGGCACAGAGGCAGAAAAGCTAAGTAAAAAGTGGCAGCTAAGAAACTGAGGCACTGAGTAGAACCACCCCCATAGAGTTTCATGGTATTGTAGTTATTATGTGCGTCAAGTCAGACGACCCCTCCCTGGGTTTCCCAGGCAGTATCACTATGGAAGTAGATTGCCCAACCTTCCTCCCAAGGAGTGGCTGGTGAGTTTGAACTGCCAGGCTTCTGGTTAGCAGTCAAGTAAAATTTCAGTCTTACAAAACTGAAATTTGGTCTGCGTCAGCTGAAACCCTAAATAAATTAAGGTGATCTACTGACTCTAATTGTCTGCCAGAAGCTAAAGAATATCCTCTCTGAACAAAGTATATGTGAACTGCTGTATGAAAAGTGAATTTACTCTGTAAATCTTCACCCAAATCCTAATAATAATAATAAAAAAAAAAAAAGAATATCCTCTCTGAGGAAAAGTATGTAATCCAGAGCCCCTACAATTTTTTATACAATATCTGGAATCAATTAAAAATCACCAGGCATACTAAGAGGACCAAAAGAAAAAACAACTAGAAAGGCACTCACAGTTGATCCCAATAGTAGTGATCACAGATGGATTTTAAAATAACTGTGATGTACAAGAAAACAGATGACAAGACAGGGAATTTTACCAGAAAACTAGAATATTACAACAACAACAAAATAATTGAATGGAAATTCTGGCAATTAAAAATACACAAACTAAGAATGTAATAGATAAGGAGCAGTACTGATTATTTGATCAAATTAAGGAATTATTGTTATTTTTTAAGTGTGATACTGGTATTATCAGCATTCATCAAATTCATATTTTTTAGAGAACTTTTACCTTTTAAATATTAAAATATTTTTTAATGAAATATATGATGCTTCAATTTACCTCTGGATAATAAGAAGGTGGGAAAAGAAGGTAGATATGGTGGAAACAAAATTATTGTTAGTTGATAATTCCTGAAGCTGGTGACAGGAACAGAGATTACATATACTCTTCTTTCTATTTTATACATACTTCTTCTTGTTGTTGTTGTTATGTGCCGTCGAGTCGGACCCGACTCATAGCGACCCCTCCTTGGGTTGCCAAGGCAGTATCACTATGGAAGTAGGATTGCCCAACCTTCCTTCCAAGGAGTGGCTGGTGGGTTTGAACTACCAGCCTTCTGGTTAGCAGTCAAGTGCTTTAGCCACCATGCTACCAGTATACATACTTAGGAGTCTCAAAAAGGCTGAAAAAAGCAAGCAAGCAATAGATGGGTGTAACAGATTAAACATAGCTGAACAGAGTTTTCATAATTTGGAAGACAGACCAGAAAGACATAGTCAGACTGAGGCACAGGAATAATAACAAAAAAATAGTAACAGAAAATATAGAAAAGAGCATAAAAGGCATGTGGGCATGGGGAAAATATTTAGTACATGTATAACTGGAGTTCAAAGAAGGAAGGATCAAAAGATTGGGGCAAAAGAAGAGAGAATGCCACAAATTTCTAAAACTGAAACAAAGAAAAACTGAAAGCCATAGATTCAAGAAGCAATATGAACTATAGGCAAGGAAATACAAAGAAAAACAGAGGAAAAGGAGGGCAAAGGAACTGGAAGTTCATGCAAGGGAATAAATACAGTGAGGGACCACTGCACTCCAGGATGGGTACAAAGAAATGAGAATGGAGAGGAGGTGGTAGACAATGAAAATAGTTGGCTGACGCATTCTAGATACTGATGGAATGAATTGCTGGAAGGAGTTTCCACCATAGTAAAACTGCATAAAACCAAAACGAAAGAAAAATATCTTAAAAGCAACCAGAGGAAAAATGTTATTACTTTTAAACACTTCTGCAAAAAGTAAACCAGTGGAAAGTAGGAAATGTAACCATAATATACTACCTAGCTCTACAGTGAACAATATTAATAGCTATCTATGGTCATGTAGGGAGCTTTGGTGGCAGAGTGCCTAAGACATCTGACTGCTAACCAGAAGGCTGGCAGTTCAAACCCACCAGCCACTCCTGGGAAGGAAGGTTGGGGCAATCTACTTCCGCAGTGATACTCCCCTTCAGAAACCCAAGGAGGGGTCGCTATGAGTCAAATTCAACTTGAGGGCTGTGAGTTAAATATGCAGGGGAGAGTGAGCCCAAGACCATATGCAGGATTGACAGACAATGTTTCTACAAGTGTATTGGTATGTTCTACAAGAATTCCCAGGTATATAGTAGGGCTGACAACGGACAAGGTTGTAGTCATTTCTTGGGCACAGCCAGCTACCCAGAGGGAGCGAGTAGTTGGACATGTGGGCTTGTGATCATGGTCTCAGGGGACACGAAGTTCAATTGGCATACTATACTACACAAAACATTGTTCCACATCCTACTTTGGCAAGTAGCAACTAGGATCTTAAAAGCTTGCAAGCAGCCATCTAGATGCAATGATGGGTCTCTTCTCGTTCAAAGCAAAGAAGACTGAGAAAACTAAAGATGCATGGAAACAATTAGTCCAAGCGACTGGTACAGGTAGTCCATATGATCCTCAGCCTATATGACTATGAGAC
>NW_006921898.1:47980-48992 GCF_000298275.1 Orycteropus afer afer | reverse complement strand
GTTCTCCCTCTCTATCAAGGATCTCCTACATAGATCCCCTTCCAAGTGGATGACAGTGATAGCCAGGCACCATCTACTTCTTCTGGTCTCATAGTCATATAGGCTGCAGATCAGATGGTATACCAGTCACTAGGACTAATTGTTTCCAAGAATTTTTGGTTTTCTTCATTCTTCTTTGCTCTGGATGAGGAGAGACCCATCATTGCATCTAGATGGTAGCTTGCTAGCTTTGAAGATCCCAGTGGCTACTCACCAAAGTAGGAGGTGGAACAATGTTTTGTATAGTATATTATGCCAATTGAGCTTGATGTCTCCTGTGACTATGGTCCCAAGCCCACAGGTTCAACTACTCGGTCCCTCTGGGTAGCTGGCTGTGACCAGGCAGTGACTACAACCTTGCCGCTTGTCAGCTCTACTATATATACCTGGGAATTCTGATCATTCACATAAACTTATAGGATGTTGCCCGCCAACCCTATACATGTCCTTCGATACACTCCCCACTTCACAGACATACCTACTAGTTCAGCCTGTCCACCCATCTATCAACCCATATACCCATGTTTGCCTTCACTGACAATGTAGTCAAAATGCATTTTTGTATGTGCAAAATGGTTCATCTTTGTTGTCTGTACTTCCCATGTACCTCTCTATGTCTTTCTCTTCCTCCATGCCACAATATTGGTCATTCACATTTGGAACATTGCCCTTCTCTTCACCCAAAATACTCTTCACCCAAATCAATACTTATCTCTATCTATCTAACAGTGTTTCTTCCCCTCCCCTCCCACCCCTGGTAACAAACAAAGAAAATTTCCTTCCATACACTTTTACAGTAGCAGACTAATACAATATTTGTCCTTTTATGATTGACTTATTTCACTCAGCATAATGTCCTCCAAGTTATGGGCACATTATGTGCTGTTTTGCAGATTCTACATTATTCTTTAGGGTTGCATAGTATTCCATTGTGTGTATGTACCATAGTTTGGTTATTCATTCCTCAGTTGAT
>NW_006921898.1:4282-15406 GCF_000298275.1 Orycteropus afer afer | reverse complement strand
TTCTTCTGCTAGTTGGGGTTTAGTCCAATTCTGCATCCTTTCCTTCAAGGCTCAGGGGTCCAAGATTATCTTCTGTGTCTGTGTTAATTGGTTTCTCTTTTCTTTGTTGAAGAGGGTCTGTGCAATCCTTCTGCCTAGTCCGCCATCTTGCCCCTCCTCCCACAGTAAGCAATTTTAATAAAACAACAGCACACAGTCTATAAATGTTTATGAAATATACATGAATATATATGGGACAAAGTGGAAAGAGACATAACTAGGTTAACAATTTGGGTCATCTTGGTGAGAGAAAGACAGATACATTGACAAACCAATAAAATAGACAGAAAATAAAACAGAACAGATTACTGACTGCTATGTGAAAAGATGAGAGGGGGCAAGAGTAGAAGAAAAGAGACTAAGAAGATGGCTTTTGCTATGTCCAGAGGAGAAACATAGTGACCTAGATGAGGATTCTCTCCAGTGGCAAGGAACAGGAAAAGACAAAATTGAGATACACTTAGAAGGTAGATATGGCATAAGTCTTGAAGGGTTGGATGTGAGGATAGGGAGAATGAGGGCTTAAGGCTGGCTCCTAGACTCTGCGTTGGAACTATTAGATGATACTATGCACTGAGATGAGAAAAAAAGAACTTTCAATCCTTCCCTCAAAATCTCCTCCTTCTGCAGGTAATGGCAACCCTTGAGCACATAGTCGTTGTTGTTGTTATGTGCCGTGGAGTCGGACCTGACTCATAGCGACCCCTCCTTGGGTTTCCGAGGCAGTATCACTATGGAAGGAGATTACCCCATCTTCCTTCTGAGGAGTGGCTGGTGGGTTTGAATCACCAGCCTTCTGGTCAGCAGTCAAGCGTCTTAGGCACTACACTACCAGGCACATAGTAGGTGCTTGTTATGGGTTGAATTATGTCCCCAAAAAAGATATGTTGAAGTCCTAATCCCTGGTAGCTTGGAATGTGACCTTATTTAGAAATAAGGTCTTTGCAGATGTAATCAAGTTAAGATGAGGTCACTAAGGTGGGTCCTTAATCCAATGTGACTGGTCTCCCCATAAGAAGAGAAGAGACAAAGACAAAGATACATAAGGCAAAAGGCCTGTGAAGATGAAGTCAGAGATCAAAGTAATGCTTCTACAAGACAAGAAAGTCCAAGGATTACTGGCAGTACCAGAATCTATGAGCAAGAAAAAAATCTCCCTCAGAACCTTTAGAGAGAGAATGGCCCTGCTGATACCTTGATTTCTGACTTCTGGCCTTCAGGACTGTGAGAGAAAAAAAAATTCTGTTGTTTTAAGCCACTCTATTTAAAACACAGAAACTAATTGTTGAAAATGGAATAAATGAGTGACTGAATAAATAAGGGAGAGGAATAGGTTTGGGGAAGAGGATAGAGAAATGAACATTTCTTTTACAACACGTTAAGTTGGAGATGTCTATGAGACGTCTAGGTGGAGAATGTCAAGAAGAGAATCTAAATTTCTGGGAGAGTCACAGCTGGAGAGAAAAATGAGGAGTCATCAAGTTATGTTGTTGTTAAGCGGTGAGTCCATTCTGACTCATAGTGACCCAGTGTGACAGAGTAGAACTGCTCCATAGAGTTTTCTAGACTATAAGCTTTATGGGATCAGATCACCAAATCTTTTATCTCCCTACAGGCTCACTGAGGAGGTCCAAACCACTACCCTTTTGGTTAGCAGCTTAGTGCTTAACCATTGCACCACTAAGTTTCTTTCACTGGGTTACAGAAGGTACTTAAAGGCAGATAAATGGCTAGGGTTAGCTAGAGAAAGATCAGAGATAAAGAAGACAGACAGTTAAGAACCAACCCCTGAGACCTTTAAAGGTCCAGAGATCTCAGATCAGGGAAGAACCTCTGGAGGAGATTGGAAGGACTAGCTAGGGAGGTAGGAGGAAAAGGGAAAAGAAGGTCAAGGAAGCCAAGAGAAGTGTTGAGAAGGAGATTTCAAACAACTTACAAAATGCTACTGGGAGGTAAAATAACGTGGGAGTCCGATAAGTGTGCACTGGATTTGGTAAAATGAAATGCATTGGTGACCTTACATGGAATAATTTCTAGTGGTTGGTGCAGAAGCCAGACTGAAATGTGTTTAGGAGAGAAAAAAGGATGAGGAAGTGGAGACAACATGCATAGAAAAAAAAAATTTTAATGGAGCCAAAGATGGAGGAAGTGAGGGATCAGGAAAGGTTGTTTTTGTTCATTTGTTATAATTTGTTAACTTTTCATTTTTTAAAAAGAATTTATATATAACATCCACATAACTGAGCTCTGGTAGCATAGTGCCTAAGGCACTTGACTGCTAACCAGAAGGCTGGCGGTTCAAATCCACCAGCCACTCCTCGGAAGGAAGGTTGGGCAATCCTACTTCCGTAGTGATACTGCCTCAGAAACCCAAGGAGGGGTCGCTATGAGTCAGGGCCGACTCGACGGCAAATAACAACAACTAACAACATCCACATAACTGTAGGAAATTATCAAAACCCAGGAATTAACATTGGTATGATACAATTAACTAATCTACAGACTTTATTCAGTTTTACCAATAACCTCACTAATGTTCTTTTCCTGGTCTAGGATCCAATCCAGGATACACATTGTGTTTGCTGTCGTGTCTCCCATCTGCAATAGTGCCACATCTTCCTTTGTCTTTTGTGGCCTTTCATGACCTTGACACTTTTGAAGAGTACTGGCCAGGTATTTTGTAAATGTCTCCCAATTTGGATCAGTCTGATATTTCCTCTTGATTTAATTCAGGTTTTGCATTTTGGCCAGGAACACCACAGAAGTGATGTGTCTTTGTTGTTACTGTTGTTGTAGCCTTTGAGTAGATTCCAATTCATAGCAACCCTTCAGGACAGAGTATAACGGCCCCATCCAGTTTCCTAGGCTGTAATTTTTACAGGAGCAGATCACCAAGTCTTTTCCCATAGAGCAGCTGGTGAGTTTAAACTGCCAACCTCTTGGGTGGTAGCTGTGTCCTTAACCATTGTACCACCAGTGCTCCTTGTGTCTTTCTTAGTGCCTTTCTTTCTTTCTTTTTTAAAGAAATAGGAAATGTAAGAATGTAGGAATGATAAAGTAAAAGGAAAAATCAGTGATTCAGGAAATGGAATCATTGAAGGAGAGAAGTCTCTGAGAAGGTGACAAGTGTCAGGATGCTGAGCTAACTGAAGTGGACTTTAATGTTTTACTCTATCTTATGACATTCAAGTTTTTCTGTAACAGATATGTTATATCTATAATTAAAAAATGAAAATACTTATTATTTTTAAACTTTAGGCTCAATCCCGTTTCAAGGAGTAATTACACTACTCTTTCTTCCAAATTGTGAGGGGCTTTTATAGCATAAACCAAACCAAAACCAAACTCACTGCTGTCAAGTCGCTACCAACTCACAGCGACCCCTCCTTGGGTTTCTGAGGCAGAAGTAGATCGCCCAATCTTTCTTTTGAGGAGTGGTTGGTGAGTTTGAACCACCAGCCTTCTGGTTAGCAGTCAAATGCCTTAGGTACTATGCCACCAGAGCTCCCTTTTATAGCATGGACACTTGCAAAACTTTCCTTATAAGGGATTGAGTCATATTTTCTTTAATGGCCTGAACATTTCAGCACATTTCCTGTGCCTGTGTCTTTCCATCTAGCTTCGTGTTATCCTTCTCTGGTTGACTCCTCTGCTTTGGTTTTTATCAGCCAGTGCTGTAAACCCTGTAAGTTGTATGGTCCATATTAAGAAATGGGCCCACAAAGATGAAGATATGGTCCTTGACCTCAGAGAGACTCTCAAACCCTGGAATTGTTGTTTCTCTACTTCTCCTCCCTGCCCAGATGTCCCTGCCTTTCTTCCCATCTGTGTGCCCTATCCTTCAAGTCTTTCTCTCTCTCTTTGCCTCTCTCTCTCTTTCTTTGTGTGTCTCCCTCCCTCCCTCCCTATCTTTCTCTCATTCTCTCTGCTTCTCTCTTCCCAACCAGCTTCTCAGGTCATCTCTTTCTGGTCCCTACCATGCTATGCCGTCACCCCCATCTCATTTCACTTTGCCTTATCCACTCTATTGGAACCTGCCAAGGTTTAAATATTCTAGCTTAATTTGAACAGTATTTTTTAAAAATTTAATATCTCTTTACTGAGTTATTTGGGGACTCCCTTAACATCTTTTAGTCTCATTTGAATCAGTGCAGCTTGACTTCTCAACCCTCTCTTATTTTCCTTACCTTTCATGTCTTGCTCTGTGCTCTTTTTCGGCTGGTATGAAAGCCTGCACGTCAAACATTTCCAGGAATGAGAAACTCCATTTCTTTGACCATTTCCTCCCTTTAGTGTAAAGACAACACTCTTCCTCCCTGCTCACCTCACTAGAGAAGACAATCTCACTAGAAATTATCTAGAAGTACAAGAGTAATAAATAATTTGAACTTGACATTTATTTCCATGCTTTTATGACCTTTGCAAAAATAAATCACTGGGGCATCCATGTAAATTTGTACCTGGGCTGTCATGTTTCAGACATTGATTTAGGTCTTCTGGGAAGAGTTCTCACTCTTCCATTATGAAGATGAAGGTAAACCCCAAGATGTATGTTACTATGTGGATTACTTAATATATATGCCTTAGTTATGATAATAAAAGCACTTAAGGCATAGATAGATTTATGATCTATTATGTTTTTCAGAGTTTATTCCTTCCTTTTTTATGATTACTGTTCCTGGACTTTCCTGTAGATAATCACCTCTTCCCCCAATTCTCAGCCATATACTCTTATGGACTTGACCTCCATTCCCAGGCCTAAGTTAAGCATTGATTGGATTAAGCCAATGTGTATATCCCATTCCCTGAACAGGGAGAATGCCCAGGCAGGCAAAAAACCTAAACCAGAGTAATCCGGTGGAGGCACAGGAATTCTACTGGAAATACTGCCCACAATGAGGCAGCCTGCTAAGACTGGAATTGGAAAGCCGAGAAAGAGAAATTGGGTCTAGGTGCCACAGAAGGGATTGCCAGAGCAAGCTTTGCCTGAGGTCCAGACTGCTTCTTGATCCCCATGTGTAGGAGCCAGTGAGGTCTCTTAATTGTGTAAACCCATTCAACTTGAGTTTTTGTTTATCACAAAAGAAAGTATCCAAGTATACCTGCCTACCCAACTGGCAAGGACTTGACTTCTCCTTTGTCCACATAGATTCAATCTCCAATTTTGTTTTTGTCTATTCTCTTAAATACCTTTCTCATCCCTTTACCCTTACTCTACAGTAGTTACCAGTCCCCAGTTAAAGCTTTTCTCACCTCTTACCTGGGCCTAATCTTTACTTCCTCCTATTCACTATGTAAGGAGCCCTGGTGGTGCAATGGTTAAGAGTACTTGGTTGCTAACCAAACCCACCCAGAAGTTCCATGGGAAAAAGACCTGGAGATCTGCTTCCATAAAGATTATAGCCAAAAAAATCCTATGGGGGAAGTTCTATTCTGTTCTATAGGGTTCACTATGAGTTGGAATCAACTCAACAGCACACAACAAGAACATTCATCTATTTGGCACTGTGGATGGCACACAGTAGGTACTCAGATGATGTCTTTTAAATGCAATCTTTTTAAGTGGGGATAGATGTGTAAATCAAGTAGGAGTGACCCAGCCTTTCTGGAACAGTAGTTTAGTACTTTAGGCTCTGGGTGGAGCTGACTCCATGGTACCCAACAACACAAGAAATGATAGAAAAAAAGCAGTTTAAATCCAGTGTTTTTCTGTGAACATCCCATTCATCTGTGTGTAAGTCTGTACATAGCTATTTCCCCTTATGGACTTATCTTTGTATCTATCCCCACACCTAGCAATCACATTGCTGTTGTTCGGTGACATCGGGTGAATTCCAATTCATAATGACCCTGTGTACAACAGAATGAAACACTGCCCAGTCCTGTGCCATCCTCACACTCTGTGCATGAGTCCATTGTTGCAGTCACTGTGTTAGTCCATCTCATTGAGGGTCTTCCCTTTTTCTCTGACTCCCTACTTTATGCAGAACAATATCCTTTTCCTGGAACTAGTCCCTTCTGACAACATGGCCAAAGTGTGAGAGAGGAAGTCTGGCCATTTGCCCTTCTAAAGAACATTCTGGCTGTACTTCCTCTAGGACAGATTTGTTCGTTCTTTTAGCAGTCCATGGTGCATTCGATAGTCTTCACCAACACCATAACTCAAATGCCTCAGTACTTTTGTGGTCTTCCTTATTCATTGTCCAGCTCTCACATGCATATGAGGCCATTGAAAATACCATGGCTTGGATCAGGCACACCTTAGTCTTCAAAGAGGCATCTTTGCTCTTAAGCACTCTAAACAGGTCTTTTGCTGCAGATTAGCCAAATGCAATACATCTGATTTCTTGACTGCTGCTTCCATGAGCATTAATTGTGGATCTAAATAAAATGAAATCCATATATTTGAAAATATATGGGGACTCCCTTAACAGAGAGAGAGAGAGAGAGAG
The DNA here is from genome assembly GCF_000298275.1 of Orycteropus afer afer. Classification (NCBI taxonomy): domain Eukaryota; kingdom Metazoa; phylum Chordata; class Mammalia; order Tubulidentata; family Orycteropodidae; genus Orycteropus; species Orycteropus afer. The sequence continues at coordinate 8,915 of NW_006921898.1, read as the reverse complement.
AGAGAGAGAAAATACAAAACAAAATCCTTGACAACTTCAATATTATTTCCATTTATCATGATGTTGTTTATTGGTCCAGTTGTGAGGGCTTTGTTTTCTTTATGTTGAGGTATAATTCATACTGAAGGCTGTAGTCTTTGATCTGCATCAGAAAGTACTTCAAGTTATCTTCACTTTCAGCAAGCAAGGTTGTATCATCTGCATATCATAGGTTGTTAATGAGTCTTCCTCTAATTCTGATGTTATATTCTCCTTCACATAATCTGGCTTCTCAGATTATTTGCTCAGCATACAGATTGAATAAGTATGGTGAAAGGATACTGATGCACACCTTTCCTGATTTTCAACCATGTAGTATCCCCTTGTTTTGTTCAAACGACAGCCTCTTGGTTATGCTCAAGTTCCTCATGAGCACAATTAAGTGTTCTGGAATTCCCATTCTTCTCAGTGTTATCCATAATTTGTTCTGATTCACACAGTCAAATGCCTCTGCATAGTTAATAAAACACAGCTAAACAACTTTCTGGTATTCTTTGCTTTCAAGCAAGATCCACATGACATCAGCAAGGATATCCCTCATTCCATATCCTCTTTTGAATCCAGCTTGAATTTCTGGCAGTTCCCTGTCAATGTACTACTGAAACTGTTTTGGAATTATCTTCACCAAAATTTTATTTGTGTGTGATGTTATTGACATGGTTTGATGATTTTCACGTTCTGTTGATCACCTTTCTTTGAAATAGGCACAAATATGGATTTCTTCCAGTCTGTCGGCCAAGTAGCTATCTTCCAAATTTCTTGGCATAAATAAGTGAGCACCTCCAGTGCTGCATCAATTTGTTGAAACATCTCAATGGGTTACCATAGCAATCATAGCAACTTCTATTTGTTGAGCACTTAATATGAATCAGGCATTATTTTAAATGCTTAAGCAATGTTAACCCATTGACGCTTCACAATAAACCCTTTTAGCTAAGTACTATGAATATCATTTTGCAGATGAGGAAATTAGGACATGGGGAGATGAAGAAAATCTCTCAATGCCACACAGATGCTAAGTGGTAGAAGTGGGATTTCAACCCAGGCAGACTGGCTCTAATGTCCATGTTTTAGTCACTAAAGCCAGGCTGCCTCCCTTAATTTTTGCTGCATAGACATGCTTGATAAATATGAGTTAAATCTCTGTTGGAGAAAAAGCAACAAATCTGTCAACAAGACATCAGCCCATTTACTCGTTCTGTTCCTTCCACACACAAAGTCCACATGAAAGGGGCACTTTGCTCCTTTTTCTGAAGATTATCTGCTCTGGTTTTCCTCAAATTGAGCCTTAGCTTTTTTAGAGCCTCACTTCATTTCACTTGTGTAATGTCCAAATAGGCCTTTGTTCGAGTGTTTAATCTTGTGACCCTCAAGGAAGGTTTAAATTACTCTCTTTGAAACACTGACAAGAAATCAGATTCCCATTAACTATAGCCTTTGCTTGTTGGGAAACAGGCTCTGGGATTGACTGGTTCATTTTTTCAACTTGGTTTTTGCTGACTTGCAGGTTAAGCCTGACATTGATGAACCAAGAGATTCATGACAATCTTTACAGATCCAATGACCAAGAGGTCAGTAACTCAAAAAAAGTGAGTGGATGCCCTTCTGCAAAGTGCCACAAATCGATCTTGACCTCCAATGGTCTGGAGTAAAATCATTGTTTCCTTAGGCATGTGATACCAAAAGAACCCACTCTGGGCATCCTTGACAGGTCACAAAGTTTTCAGAAAGTAATCTCATTAGTTGACTTGCAAATGTTGTTTTTGTTTTGTTTTGTCTTTGTTTTTTCCCAAACACCTTATAGTTCTTGAGTATATATGAAAAAACTCACTCAGGGTGATTCACACCACAGTTGTGCTTGGACACTGAGATGGACCTAGGGATTAAGCTTTTTAATCTGTTCATTACAGAGGAGGAAAAAAAATCCTTTCCATTTCTGCAAGTCTGCTTATGCCTTGTTATTGCTGCTAGAAAAAGATAATCCTATTAGAAGACATACTGAATTTATCAAAAAATATTGAGTTACATTTGACCTGAAGATATTTCGAATTTGTTTTTGTTAGTCTAAGAGCAGGACATAGGTGACACAGAGTTATTTGAAAATGTATTTTACATGTTTCTTCCTTATCTTTTGGGAATATCTGCAATTTTAATAAATAAATTAATGAGATCTTATAGCTCCTACATCTCTGCCATTAACTTGGAATTTAGTCATTTTCCTTTTGGCATCTCTTGAGTTCTCGTAGAGCTAATTAACCCTTAAATTTATGTGCATGTGTCTTGACCTCCCAAGTAGACTATAAATTAATTAAGTCAGTGATCATACCCCTCTGATCCTTGATCCGCATTGCAGTTCTATATACAGAAAACAGCCACTTAGGTATTCTAGTTTAGCATTTTCCAGCCCCAGTTATATAGCAGACAAGTAGAGAGAGCATAGGTGCATAGGCCTCAGTTTCCTACTCTCCTCGATTAGTGAAGTGTAGCTATTGTATATGTAAAAATGTTAACGGGTGCCAGGCACACGGGCTGAGCTGGGGAAAGGGTGAGGTATTAGTCATGATAACAATGATGTAACTGTCCCACAACACCCTGTAGAGGCTGGCTTATCCTTCACCTTACAGTAGTATCCCAGTAGCTAAGGACAGACACAACCCAAATCCAGAGGATGGGGACAAGCATACATTTCCCACTAACCACCCCTCAGACCAATTAGAAGATGCATCTGAGGAACACCCTGGAGTCCCTTCTGTCCAGTCTCCTCTTTTTTCCCTCCCATTTCATTCCCCTTAGTCTTTTTTACCCTTTATGTGCTCCCTTCCACCAGCTAATTCCTTATTTCATAGGACAAACCAGCCTTTCTCTTTCTAATATTGAGTGCTTTTCATAGCAGAACTTCAAATTTTTATGCTGAATGATCTCCTTCTCATAGGGATGAAGAGGCAAATGATGAGGGAGAATGGGTTGAAAATCCTGGCTTGTTAAACAATAGCAACAACACAATCATCATCTTCACCATCACCATCATCATTACCTAAATTCTCTACTTGGAATACAGGGGTAAAGAAGGGAAGAAAGAGGAAGAAAGAGGGGTTAAGCTGAGTTAAATACTTGGCCAATGTAAGAGGAAAAAGGAAAGAAAAAAAGAGAGAGAGAAGGAGAAGAAGGAAGAGGAGCAAGAAAAAATAGGAAGAGAGAGCAACCTTGATGTGGGTCAGACAGTGAGACATTGGCTCCCTGCCCTCAGGCCAGCACAGGGAAATGGCATTCTAGAGTCCAGACAGTGTCAAAAACAGAAGATGACCCACACAGGTTTTCAGTCACATGGCCTGCTCTGCCCCCATTTAAATCTCAACCACGCTGACCCCAGGAAGAACCAAAAACCAAACTCAATGTTGTCGAGTCAGATCCAACTCATAGAGACCCCTTCTTGGGTTTCCGAGGCGGTATCACTATGGAAGTAGATTGCCCAACCTTCCTTCCAAGGAGTGGCTGGTGGGTTTAAACCATCAGCCTTCTGGTTAGGAATCAAATGCCTTAGGCACTACATTGTTGTTATGTGCTGTCGAGTCAAACCCAACTCATAGCGACCCCTCCTTGGGTTTCCGAGGCAGTATCATTACAGAAGTAGGATTGCCCAACCTTCCTTCCGAGGAGTGGCTGGTGGGTTTGAACCGCCAGGTGTCTGGTTAGCAGGCAAGTGTCTTAGCCACTATACTACCAGAGCTCCCAGGCACTACATAGTGCCTCAATTCTAGAACCCTTCTTCCAGGTTAGGTACTGTGCTAAGCTGGGTAGCAGCAGGTTTAAGTCTCAGGCTCCTCATCTGAGAAAGGGCAGTTAGAGTGGTATCTACCTCATACATTTGTAATGAGAATTCAATGAGAGAATGCATGTAAATAGTTGACACAGTGCCTAGCCTAATAGAAGCTCTCAATGCTGCCAGCCATTAGGACTATATGTGGGGCTGCTCCTTCAGGAAACTTGTCTAGTGTGCAGACCCAGTGAAGGGATAAGCTAATTAGTGCTAGTATATTGCAAAGAATGATGCATTCAATATGTGGTTCAGTGCTTCTATCATCGACAAGGCATGGGCAGAGCAGGTTTACACTGTCCTGATTAGTTAAACCAGTGAGTATCAAACATATATGTGCATGTGAATCACCCAGGGATGAGAACGTTTGGGGTGGGCACAAGATTCTGCATTTCTAACAGGCTCCCAAGAGCCGCTGATGCTGCCAGCCTACACACTGCACTGTGAGTAGAAAAGAGCTAACTGATAAATCTCATGTGGCAGAGTCAATTACAACAGCAAAGCAATGGAGAAAGGCCAAGATACATGACCACCGATGTCCTTCCTAATACTTACTCATTCTGCTACTTTAGGGGTAAAAGCTCATTTGAATGAGTGAGAATTGTGAATAATGAAACTTGAAAAGAAAGAAAGAGTAACAAAATGAAATCAAATTACTTTCAAGATCATATAATAAACGACATATAAAACATAGAAAAAGATGGAATCCTCCCTAACTCATTTTATGAAGCAAGCATAACCTTGATACCAAAACCAGGCAAAGACATCACTCTAAAGGAA
>NW_006921898.1:0-642 GCF_000298275.1 Orycteropus afer afer | reverse complement strand
CCTATAAGTTTATGTGAATGATCAGAATTCCCAGGTGTATAGTAGAGCTGACAAGGAGCAAGGTTGTGGTCACTGCTTGGTCACAGCCAGCTACGAAGAGGGACCAAGTAGTTGAACCTGTGGGCTTGGGACCATAGTCACAGGGGATATCAAGCTCAATTGGCATAACATACTAACAAAATACTGTTCCACTTCCTACTTTGGCGAGTAGTGGCTGGGATCTTAAAAGCTAGCAAGCTACCATCTAGATGCAATGATGGGTCTCTCCTCGTCCAGAGCAAAGAAGAATGAAGAAAACCAAAATTCTTGGAAACAATTAGTCCTCGCAACTGGTACACCATCCAATCTGCAGCCTATATGACTATGAGACCAGAAGAACAAGATGGTGCCCAGCTAACACTGTCATCCACGTGGAAGGGGATCTATGTAGGAGATCCTTGATAGAGAGGGAGAACAATGTGGAACAAAACTCAAAATCATTTGGAGGGGAAAAAAAGGGGGGGTAGTAGGTTTGCTGGTCCTATTGAGCCTGGTGGAACTGCTGAGACTATGGCCCCTAGCTTCCCTTCAGATCTGGACTTGAACCCACACCTGTGGTTTCCAGCTAAACAAAAGACAGGCATATGAGTTGAACATTTACCT
>NW_006921897.1:4192875-4193377 GCF_000298275.1 Orycteropus afer afer | reverse complement strand
GTTAGGCCATAAAGCAAGCCTTAAAAAATTTAAAAACATTGAAATACTGCAAAGCATTTTCTCAGATCATAAGGCTATCAAATTAGAAGTCAACAATAGGAAGATCAACAGAAAAAGAGCAAACACAGGGAAACTGAACAACATTCTCCCTAAGAAAGACTGGCTAAGAGAAGAAATAAAAATTGAAATTCAAAAAATTCCTCGAATCAAATGAGAATAAAAACACAACATCCCAAAATCTTTGGGACACAGCAAAAGCAGTGATCAGAGGCCAATTCATAGCAATCAATACACATATCAAAAAAAGAAGAAAGAGCCAAAATCAACACTTTAAACTAACATCTCCAATTAGAAAAAGACCAGCAAGAAAAGCCAACAGTCACCAGAATAAAGGAAATAAAGATTCAAGCAGAAATCAATGAAACAGAAAATAGAAGGGCAATAGAAAAAATCAACAAGACCAGAAGTTGGTTTTTTGAAAACATCAATAAAATTGACAAAC
>NW_006921897.1:4190134-4190635 GCF_000298275.1 Orycteropus afer afer | reverse complement strand
TGCTGGTGAGGATGTGGAGAGATTGGGACTCTCATACACTGCTGGTGGGACTGTAAAATGGTACAACCACTGTGGAAAGCAGTATGGTGATTCCTGAAAAAGTTAGAATTAGAAATACTATTTGACCCAGCCATTCTGTTACTAGGTATATATCCTAAAGAAGAGAGAGCCAGGACAAGAACAGACATATGCACACCCATGTTCATCGCGGTCAAAAGATGGAAACAACCTAGGTGTCGATCAACTGATGAATGGATAACCAAACTATGGTGCATACACACAATGGAATAATATGCAACCCTAAAGAATAATGTGGAATCTGCAAAACACCACATAATGTGGATGAACTGGGAGGACATTATGCTGAGTGAAATCAGTCACAGAAGGACAAATATTGTATTAGTCCATTTTTTTAAAAGTCAAGGAAAGGTTTATCTATGGTAGAAAGTTTTCTTTGTTGGTTACCAGGGAGGGGAGGGAACATTGTTAGATAGGTAGAGA
>NW_006921897.1:4189047-4189642 GCF_000298275.1 Orycteropus afer afer | reverse complement strand
ACGATGGGTCTCTCCTTGTCCAGAGCAAAGAAGAATGAAGAAAACCAAAGATTCATGGAAACAATTAGTCCTAGTGACTGGTACACCGTGCAATCCGCAGCCTATATGACTATGAGACCAGAAGAACTAGATGGTGTCTGGCTACCACTGTCAACCACTCAGAGGGGGATCTATGTAAGAGATCCTGGGTAGAGAGGGAGAACAATGTGGAACAAAACTCAAAATCACTTGGAAAAAAAAAAGGGGGTGGTGGGGGACCAGGTTTGCTGGTCTTATAGAGCCTGATTGGAACCACTGAGACTATGGCCCCTATCTGCCCCTTCAGGTCTGGATTTGAACCCACACCTGTGGCTTCCAGCCAAACAAAAGACAGGCATATGAGCTGAACATGTACCTGAGGTAGATACACTCCCTGGAGAGAACAATCATGGGAGAAAAAGGTCAGGAGTGCATGGAGGGATGGACACATGGAAGAGGTATCTATCAGGAGGAAGTGGGAGGGGAACTATTGCATTGTGGTAAATTGTAGTCAATGTCATGAGACAAAGTGTATGTGAATTGCTGTATGGAAAGTGAGTTTTCTCTGTAAATTTTC
>NW_006921897.1:4183661-4188692 GCF_000298275.1 Orycteropus afer afer | reverse complement strand
TAACGTAAGACAAGACTGGGGAAGTGGGCAGGGGCCCAGCTAATCAAAGCCCCATGTTACAGGTTTGGGTCTTTATCTCAAGAGCAATAAGAAGCCATTGGAAGGTTTTAATCAGGTGGAAGGACTTGGCCATATCTGTGCTTTTAAGAGATCGTGAGATGGGGTAAGAAGTGAGGCTAGGAAGGTAGTTTGGGTCCAGCTGTGAAAGGGCTTGAACAACAGGTCAAAGAATTAAATTTAGTTCTGCTGCCAGTGGAGATTCATCAAGAGCAAACTGTCAACTGGGCCCACTCAAGGGGAGGTTGCAGGGCAGTCTTGTATGAGCTCAATGAATATTATTAATATTTTCTAGGCACTATGAAGGAATAAATAAGAAATGAATGCCTTGATCTTAACCCTCTGTATTCTGAAGTTGGCAACTGACCCAGATAACCATTCAAAGTTCTTAGTCTTCATCTAAGAAGCTCTGGTAGTGCTGTGGTTAAGACATTGGGCTGCTAACCAAAAGATTGGCATTTCAAACCCACCAGCTGCTCCATGGGAGGAAGATAAGGCAATCTGCTTCCTTCAAGATTTTCAGCCTTGGAAACCCTATGAGGGTCGCTATGAGTCAGAATCAACTCAGTGGTAGTGGGTTTAGTGGGTAGCCTCCATCTAACAAGAAGTGGGATGCTATTTCTCCAAACATTTGACACTGGAGAATAGACCCAAAATGTGATTCTCTCTTATGTAGCTCTAGTTCAACAAGTATTTTTGTAGCCCCTGCTATGAATCTAGTGGCTTGGTTCATGCTTTTAGTTGTTTATTGCTGTGTAACAAATTATCTCAAAATTTAGTAGCTTAAATAAAAGCATTCTTTCACAGTTTCTGTGGGTCATAAATTTGGGCATGGTTTAGCTGGGTCCTCTGCTTCTGGGTCTCTCACAGACTGCAATGAAGGTGTCACACAGCGCTGGGATCTCCACCTAAGGTTTAACTGGGGAAGGATATGCTTCTAATCTTGTATGGTTGTTGACAGAATTCAATTTCTTGAAGGTTGTTGAATGGGAAGTGTCAGTTCCTTCCTAGCTGGTTATCGGCCAGAGACCACTCTCAGTTACTTGCCACGTGGGCTTCTCCAACATGGCAGGTTGCTTCAGCAAATGTGGTAGTCAAGAAGGTGAAAGCGAAATCTTGATGGTTGCTCTCAGGGGCCTTACACTCTAGTTATGGAGGCAAGACCTCTCTCTATAGGAAACCATTGGCAAGCCATGTATATGATAGACTGTGATTAAATGCCCAATATTTGATAATAGGCTGTGAAGGATTCATTGAGTTTGGAGGGAGAGGGTTAGTGACACAAAGAGGAGGAAGCATTCCAATCAAGGGGCATAGTGTGTGCAAAGATGTGGAGACAGGACAAGCATAATGTGTTCAGAGAACAGTGAGTCTGGCCTGAATGGAGCAGAGGGTAAGGGCTTGGGAGTAGTGGAAAGCAGGAGAACCAGACAGCAGGTAACACGTCTGCCTTAGAGATCTGAGAAAGAATCAGAGTCGTTTGAGAGAACCATCATCTCTCCAGTGGCTGTTCCTGTCAATGCCCAAGAGTGACCGCATAATTGTACCTCAAAGGAGCACATGTTGTTGATGAATATGGCCTTTGACAAGAGTTGTTATTTTTTAACATTTGCAATGACTATTATGTAAATAATTATTGCTACTTTTGGGATGTTTTTCTGAACAGTTCCCTTTCAAAATAAAATAATGAGTAGTGGCTTTACGTTTTTGTACTTTACATTTCTTTTGTTTCCAAATATAAGCAGGAGAGCCTTTTCTTGTTCTGTACGCTTTTTCTTTGAGGTCAGCATTAGAATATGTTTCTCTCATATCTGGTCCTCTAACCCTGAGTGAGCTCACCCTACTTTCAATATACAAGATTGTAGACTAATAAAATAGCTATTGTTGTTAAATCGTTGAAAATGATGGAGTTGGTGCATTTTATTTGTAGTTCTCTATGGGGATTAACAGTGATTTGAGGAAATGATTTGCTTTGTTCACGCCGTGCCACATAGTGTCTGATACATGTGCCAAGCAAATGACGGACTAGGTGCAATGCCAATGATTTTTAAATGTGACAAGGAATTTGGCTTGACCTAGTAAAATTTCACTCAGTTCCTTGTGCAAAATCAGAAATCAGGCCTGACGTGGGTCACATTTGTATCATTTAAAACTGCTCTGAGCGATCTCCACCTCCCAGGTAGAGGCTCCGTACAACAATAAGCCAGTTTATCAAAGATAGGATTTACTGCTCGTTGTTTTTCTATTAGGGAGGAATTACGCTAAGCCCAGCAGCAGACATTTTGTGTTACCATGGCAGCCCATATTTCCTGCAGGGTTGTGACCCCTAATGACTACAGTGGGGAGGCAGGAAAAATAGAGACTCTTTGAAGATTAGTAAATAAATGCATTACTTATGCAAACCGTCTCTGCGATGGTCCCACAGTACAGAGGAGAAATGAGGAAGCTCTTCAGATTGAGCAAATGGTTATATGTAAATACCTGCATCGGAAGAAAACAAATCACCTTCCATTTGATTATTTCTTTAAAAGTGTGTTTGGTCTGATAATGAAAGTAATATAAACTGGACTTCATACTGAGAAAATAGTATTACTGTGCATGAAAATACAAACAGTCATTGATGGTTTCCTTTCATTCTCAACAGCTAATTTTTTTTTTTTCCCCATTGGCTCTTTGGATATAATATGGTTCCTGGAATGATTTTGCAGTGTTCCTCGATGGATCACACAGACAACAAAAAAAAAGGGAGAACATACTCAACTTTACGTAGGCATTTAAGATACAGTCCACCTTTCCTTGTTGAAAGTGCTTCAATATTGTTTTTAACTGATTTGATTTGTTTTAATTGATGTATCACATATCTGAATAGGAAGCTGTTGTTGTTGTTATGTGCCATCGAGTCAGACCCGACTCATAGCGACCCCTCCTTGGGTTTCCAAGGCAGTATCACTACGGAAGGAGATTGCCCCATCTTCCTTCCGAGGAGTGGCTGGTGGAATAGGAAGCTAGAGAACAGAAAATAAAGCATTGATTTGGGTCTACTATATGTAAAGGATTTTTTCTATAAAGGTTGTTGTTGTTAGGTGCTGGGAAGTCAGTTCTGACTCGTGGAAACCCTATGTACAGGAGAATGAATCACTGCCTGGTCCTGTGCTACCCTCACAATAGTTGCTGTGTTTGAGCCCATTGTTGCAGCCACTGTGTCAGTCCATCTCACTGAGGGTCGTCTTCTTTTTCACTGACCCTCTACTTTACCAAGCATGATGTCCTTCTCCAAGACCTGGGTCCTCCTGATAATGTGACCAAAGTACAAGAGATGAAGTTTCATAATCTGCACTTCTAAGGAGCATTGTCTGTACTTCTGAGACAGGTAATAGTTTGTTCTTCTGGCAGTCCATGGTATATTCAGTATTCTTCACCATAACCATAATTCAAAGGCTTCATTTCTTCTGCAGTCTTCCTTATTCATTGTCCAGCTTTCATGTACATATGAAGTAATTGAAAACATGATGATTGGCCCAGGTGTACCTTAGTCCTCAAGCTGACATCTTTGGATTTTACACTTTAAAGAGGTCTTTTGCAGCAGATTAGCCCAATGCACTATGTTGTCTGATTTCCCTTTTTTTCCTTTTTTAAGAATAATATAGACATTTTATTCATGAAAAGATAACATTGCAGAGGAGTAGGGGAGATGAAAGGAGCACTGGTGGTGTAGTGCTTAAGGCACTTGGCTGCTAAGGCAAAGAGTTGGTGGATTGAACCCCCCATCTGCTCCATGGAGGAAAGATGAGGCAGTCTGCTTCTGTAAAGATTTACGGCCTTGGAAATCCAATGGGGGTCACTGTGGGTCAGAATAGACTAGATGGCAGTGAGTTTTTTTGAGGGGAGATGATAATTTTTCCCTAAGTATTTCATCCTTTGGGTGGTTATCGTAAATGGTGTTGTTTTCCTGATTTCCTTTTCAGAGCTCTCTTTGTTAGTGTAAAGGAATCTGACTGATTTTTGCATGTTGATTTTGCACCCTACCCCCTACCACTTTGCTGAAATTTTCAATTAGTTCCAGTAATTTTCTTGCTGACTCTTTGGGATTTTCTATGTAAAGGATCATATACATAGATATGGCTTTGGAAGCAGCTTTAAGAGGCGGCCCAAAAGGGGAGCCGGGCACCAGGGCCTTTTGGCTTTCAGGGGTGGCCTGGAAGGAGAGCTGGTTTCCACGGGCTTTTGGAGCAATATTAAGGAGTGGCCAGGAAAGGAAGCCAGGTGTGGGGCTTGGAGTGACTTTAGGGCAGGCCAGGAAGTGAGTGGAGTGGTTTGGAAAAGCTAAAGGAGATGAACTTTTCTGTCAGTTTGTTGTCCTGTGGTAGCTATGAGGCTGCAGGCTATGTCACTTGTGTTGCAAATGCCAGCAGGGGTACCCATGGTGGACAGTTTTCAGTGAAGCTTCCAGACTAGGACAGACTCGGAAGCAGGAAAAGGCTATCCACTTTTCAAACAATTGGCCAAGGAAAACCTTATGAATAGCAGTGAAACACTGTCTGATAATTACTAGAAAACTTATGAATAGTCCTGAAACACTGTCCAATATAGTGCTGGAAGATGAGCCCCTCAGGTCAGAAGACACTCAAAATATGTCTGGGGAAGAGTTACCTACTCAGAGTACAGCTGACCTTAATGATATAGATGGAGTAAAGCTTTAGGGAACTCCATTTGCTGGTGTGGCATGACTCATCATGAGAAGAAATAGCTACAAACATCCATCCGATAATGGGAACATGGAATGTATGAAGTATGAATCTAGGAAAATTGGAAGCTGTCAAAAATAAAATGGAACACATAAAGATTGATATCCTACACGTTATTGAGCTGAAATAGACTGGTTTTGGCCATTTTGAATCAGACAACTATGATAGTTGGAGCTGTGTGTCAACTTGGCTGGACAACAATTCTGTGTGGTTTAAGCTGTTGTGATGT
>NW_006921897.1:4181877-4182666 GCF_000298275.1 Orycteropus afer afer | reverse complement strand
CCACCATGGAGTTGATTGCCAGTCTCATCATGGGGAATAACTACCACCAGCTGCCCAGCCACTCAACCAGGCCCAACCAAGTTGACACACAAACAAAACTACCACAATTCCACCCCTTGTCCACTTGGCATCTGTACAGATCTTCATTGGGTGTCATGTGTACAGATGTCTCTCACTGGGTGGCTCCAGTCCCCTAGTTCCTCTAAGTGGCAACCTCACCCCCTTGGCCTGGTGGGCCCCATTCCTCTCCCTCTTGCACATGGCAGCCCTACCCCCTCACTCTTGGGCAGCGGCTATGGCTCCATCCCACTATCACATGAACGAGCAGCCCCACACTCCAGAACCAAGTTGTTGAAGGTCTAACTCTTTGAAACCTAGGGGGCTGTGATGGTTCCACCCCCAAAAGTCATGGTCCTACCCTTTCAGGCTGAGGCAACTCTACTTCCATTTCCGATTAATGCCAAAGGCAACCCACTCCACTGGAAATCTTCCTGCCCCAAAAGCATTCAGCTTTCTTGCTCCATGGGCTGGCCAATCTGCTACTCTATTTCATGCTGGTCTTTTCTACCAATTAATGCTTGAAGGAAACCCACTCTGCCAGTAAGCCACCTAAGCAAAGGCATCAAGCTTTCTCCTCCATGGGCTGGTAAGGCTGTCACTGTCTCATGCCAGTTCTCTCACCTCTGCTACTGCCGTCTCTCATGCCAGTCTCTTCTGCTTCTGCTGTCTCTCATGCCATATGCTGGGGTCTCTCTGCCAGGGTCTTGGGTCAACGACACACTCCACTCC
>NW_006921897.1:4157208-4158027 GCF_000298275.1 Orycteropus afer afer | reverse complement strand
TCATAGTGACCCCTCCTTGGGTTTCCGAGGCAGTATCACTACGGAAGTAGGATTGCCCAACCTTCCTTCTGGTAGTTATTTTAAATGGCATTGATTTCCTTATTTCCTTTCCAGCAATATCTTTGCTGTTGTAGAGGAATCCAATTGATTTTTGAATGTTTATCTTGATTTCTGCCACAATGCTAACTCTCTCAATTAGTTCCAGTAGGTTTGTTTTTGTTTTTGTTTTTCTTTTTTGCTGAGTCTCTTGGGTTGTCTATATATAAGATCATATAATCAGCAAATAGGAATAGTTTTACCTCTTCCTTACCAATTTGTATTCCTTTGATTTTCCTTTCTTGCCTTACTGCCTTGGCTAGTATTTCCAATACATTGTTGAATGGAAGTGGTGTTGAAGTTATCTGGTTCCTGTTCGCAAGAGGAATGGTTTCAGTCTCCCTCCATTTAGAATAATGTTGGCTGTTGGTTTTGTGTATCTGCCCTTTATTATGTTGAAGGAATTACCCTTCTACTCCTATTTTGCTGAGAGGTTTTTTTTTTTTAAATCAGGAATGGGTGTTGATTTTATCAAATGCCTTTTCTTCATCAATTGATATGATTATGTGATTCTTTTCCTTTGTTTCATTTATGTGATGGATGACGTTGATTATCTTTCTAATGTTGAACCATCCTTGCATACCTGGTATGAACCCCACTTGCTCAATGTGTATATATATATATGTTGTGTTGTTGTTTGCCGTCGAGTCGGCCCCGATTCATAGCGACCCCTCCTTGGGTTTCCGAGGCAGTATCACTACAGAAGTAGGATTGCCCAACCTT
>NW_006921897.1:4152720-4154388 GCF_000298275.1 Orycteropus afer afer | reverse complement strand
CTTTTCAATTCTGTTGAAGTCTGATTTATGTATTTTGGGGCTCTTTCATTGGGTGCATAGATATTTATGATGGTTATGTCCTCTTGTTCAATCAATCCTTTAATCATTATATAATGTCCTTCCTTGTGTCTTATTGTGGTTTTTGTCTTAAAGTCAATTTTATTAGAAATTAATATTGCCACTCCTGCTCTTTTTTGATTGCCATTTACTTGATATATCTTTTTCCAACCTTTGATTTTTCAGTCTATTTTTGTCTTTGTCTCTAAGGTATGTCTCTTGTAGACAGCATATTGATGGGTTATGTTTTCTTATCCAGTCTGCAACTCTCTATCCCTTGAGTGGTACATTTAATCCATTGACATTCAGTGTAATTACCAACAAGTATGAATTTTTATGTTATTTTGTTATGTGCTATGTGTTTTTTCATCATGTTGCTGATTTCTTTGTTCCATATAATTTTCTGTGCTGAGCTCATTTTGTTTCTCATATTTCTCATGTTATCATTTCCTTCATTGCTATCGTTTTAGTATTTGCTAAATATTTTCAGTTGTCCTCTTTTTTATTTTGATGTTAAGGTTATCTTTTTTTCTTTGAGGTTACCCTGTGATCATAATTTTCTTCCCAAATTTAGAATAGTCCATTCTGTCTTGCAATTGTCTTGACTTCCTCACCATTTAGAAGTTCTATCCTACTTCCGTAGTGATACTGCCTCGAAAACCCAAGGAGGGGTCGCTATGAGTCGGGGCCGACTCGACGGCACATAACAACAACAACAACATATCTACACTATTTTTTCCCTCTTTTTGGTTTGTAGTTGTCCTCATTTGCCAATTGAAGTCTGGTTTCCTGTTTATAATCTTGTAAGCTTATTTTATTTTGGATAGTTCCATAACTGGGTTGGTTTCTGGGTTATGTCATCATGTGCATTAATGGTCAGTTGTTGTTTGCTCTTGTTGGTTCCCTGTCCAAAGGACTCCCTTTTTGCATATCACAAATCCCTGTGAATTAGGCAGGTATTAAAAGAATTATTAATTTACAAATGAACAATCTCCAGGAAGAATAATAATGTTCCCAAGGTCACAGAGCAAGTCAAGTGGGATTCAAGCCTGGGCCTTTAGATGTTTAATTCAAAAAGTGATCTTTTCAAGAACTTTAGGGAACAAAAAGACAAATAACCCAATTAAACAGTGGGCAAAGAACCTCAGTAGATATTTGTGGTAGTTAAGGTTGTGTGTCAGCTTGGCTGGGCCTGGTTGAGTGGCTGGGCATCTGGTGGTAGTTAGTCCCCATGATGAAACTGGCAATCAACTCCATGGTGGGATATACCACAAGCAGCTGAGTAGCTGCTTTAAGGATGTGGTCTGTTTCCCATATATAAGAAGCAGTTTTGTGAATGGTCTCTAGCTTATAACACACTTGAACCCTGCATGTAGCAGTGTCATTGTTCAGCAGCCTGTTATGTTCTGCCGACCTTGGGACTTTTAATGGACTCGAATTAATGGCCTCCTGTGTGGTTTGGTAACATTGAGACTGTGCCTTTTTACTTGTCAACCTTGGGCTTGTCAGCCTCAGCAGCCAGTAGCTGTCTGAGTGAAGAAAAGCCTCTAGCTTCAGTGGGCCAGGAGCAGGAGGCAGAGCTGAAGCCCAAGGTTGAGGGGCTTTCACCCA
>NW_006921897.1:4151111-4152440 GCF_000298275.1 Orycteropus afer afer | reverse complement strand
GTGAATTAACACAACAGTGAGATACCACTTCACAATCACTAAAAACTAACCCAAAGACACTGTTGTTGAGTCGATTCCAACTCACAGTGACCCTATATAGGACAGAGTCGAAGTGCCCTGTAGTGTTCTCAAGGCTCTAATCTTTATGGAAGCAGACTGCCACAGCTTTCTCCAGTGGAATGGCTGTGGGCTTGAACCACCAACCTTTTAGTTAACAGCCTAGCACTTAAAACCACTGTACCACCAAAGATGTAAACATAAAACTATAAAGATCATCAAAGCAAAACATAGGGATAAACTTAGAGGTCCTAATTCAGAGCATAATCACAGTATCAGACATAATTAAAAACACACAAAAAGCAGAAGACAAACTAGAAAACTTGGACTTCCTAAAAGTTAATCAAAAGACTTCACCAGAAGAGTAAAAAGAAAACATACAGACTGAAAAAAAAATTGGCAATGACATATTGGACAAGGGACAAATCTCTAAAATTTGTAGAAAACTTCACCTCAACAACAATAAGACAATCCAATGAAAAAAACAGGCAAAGAACACGAGCAGACTTCACCAAAGAAGACATTCAGGTGGTTAACAAACACATGAAGAAATGCTCACGTTCTTTATCCGTTAGAAAGATGCAAATCAAAACAACAATGAGATATCATTCACCCTAGCCCTAATAGCAAAGTTCAGAAAACAACAAATGCTGATGAGGGTGTAGAGAGACTGGAACCTCCCTACACTGCTGGTTGAACTGTAAAATTGTCCAACCACTGTGGAAAATGGTATGGTATTTCCTTAAAATGTTGGAAATAGAAATACCATATGATCCAGCAATCTCACTACTAGATATATATACTAGAGATATAAGAGCTGTGACATAAACAGATATCTACACACCCATGTTCATCACAGCATTATTCACAGTAACAAAAGATGTAAACAACATGTGTTCATCAATGGATGAAAGGTTAAACAAACTTTGGTACATACACACAATGGAATACTAGACAACATTAAAGAATAATTATGAATTTGTGAAACATTTCACAACATAGAGGAACCTAGAGGACATCAGTCATCATGAAAGGACAAATATTGTAGGAGTCCACTACTGTAAAAAGTCAAGAAAAGGTTTACACAGAGAAAGCAACATTCTTTGAAGGTTACCAGGGATGAGAGGGGAAGAGAGGCTAGATCACTAACTAGAGGATAGATAGCTATTAACGTGGGTGAAAAGGCAATATACAGAAAGGGGGAGGTCAGCACAGAATGATCAAGGCAAAGGAAGACACTGAGAGGAGCAAAGGAGTTAAAGGCAACAAAGA
>NW_006921897.1:4148016-4151011 GCF_000298275.1 Orycteropus afer afer | reverse complement strand
ACCAGCCACTCCTCGGAAGGAAGGTTGGGCAATCCTACTTCCATAGTGATACTGCCTCAGAAACCCAAGGAGGGGTCACTATGAGTCGGGGCCGACTCGACAGCAAACAACAACAACTACAACATATATATACAATCCTGCAGTAACAGTAATAACAGTAATCCATAATTGGATACATAGATAGACACATAAGCTGAACAGGGTTAGGAAGGCGAATGGGACTACACCCATAAATACATATAGGTTTGACAGAGGATATTTCTACATATGTATTTCTATGTGCTGCCAATATATCCATGAATATAGTAGAGTATATATGGGGCAAAGTTATGAAAACTTCTTAGTCATAAGCAAAGACTCTGAGAAAATAAGTCCCTGAGCCTGGAGGCTCAAGACCATAATCTCAGAGGACGCTCAGGTCAATTGGCATAACATAGTCCCCAAAGACCATGTTCTACATCTTACTTTGGTGAATAGTGACCAGTGTCTTAAAAGCTTGTGAGCGGCCATCTACGGTGCAACTATTGGTGTCTTCCCATCCAAAGAGCTAAGGTACCATGTGAATTCCAGCCTCCATGACCCTGAGACCAGATGAACTAGATGGTTCCTGGCTACCTCTGCTAACTGCTCTGAATGATATCTCAGCAGGAGGTCCCAGATAGAGTGGGAGGAAAACGTGGAACAAAACATCACGAAAGAGTCCAGGCTGTCTGCTCTGATAGAGATTGGTAGAACTTCTGAGACCAAGACCCTTAGACATCTTTGAAGCCTGGAAATGAACTCATTCCCATGGCTCACCTTTCAGCCAAATGTTAGACAGGAATATAAAGTGAATGACATCAGGGACTTACGCAATGCTGAGAACAATCAACCACACAAGATCAAAAGGACAGCATTTGTCCAAGGATAAAGCTCAGAAGGCAGGAAGGGTTACGAAAGAAATCGGAAGGGAAATGGTAAATCCAGGGAGGAAGTGGGAAGAGCGCTGTTACATTGTGGGGATGGCAGTGGATGTCACAGAACAAAATGTATATGAATTGGTGAATGGAAAACTAGTCTGCTCTGTAAACCCAAATCACAATTTATATAAAACAGTTATGCTAAATAAAAAGCCAGACATACAGATCTACGTCTGAATCTATATGATTCTTTATATGACTGTCACAACAGGAAGCAGATTAGTGGTTGTCAGGGGATGGGTGGAAAATGACGTGGGATGTGATTGCTCAATGCATACAGGCCTTTTTCGAATGATGAAAATGTTTTAAACTAGATGAAAATAATGTTTGTACAACAGTGTGCTAACTACCAATGAATTGTATACTTTAAAATGATTAATTCTATCTTATGTGTATGTTACTAAAAAACATTTAACAGTTATTTTAAAAAAAAAAAAAAACCTCTTGCTCCTATCCAGTACAGCAGTGTCACTGAAAGTGCCTTTCTCCAAGCTCTGAGGAGAATGAGGGTCCACCAGGGCTCACACGTAATTGCAGCGCTTCCCTGGCCTTTCCTGTTTTGTGACTGGACTAGACAGATTCCTCATGATCTAACTGCCAGGTATCTTAGATTCAGGGACAGAATTTAATTGCCACTGCTTTGTGTGGATAAATGATGGTACTGAATCATGCAAATGGGGATAAGTCATATTCAGAGTATGCATGTATCCCCTCCAGACTCACACATCACGAGTACCTGTGAGTAGCACAGCCAAGCCCCCGTTCTATTCTTCTGAGAACAGCTTTCAGATTGTGAGTTTGCCTCTCTCAGAAAATTCATTTTGCTACTCACTTTGGAGTTCATGGGCTTCGGGGTGTCTACCTCCCTTGAATGCGGGGTAAAGTACATTCCGTCCTCAGCCACAGAGTCTCAGCTGAGCCTTCTATGCTGGTGGAATCAGAGGTTTGTAAATGACCCTAATGTGTTGAAGATGGGAAATCAGATCTCCACTTCAGTGAAGGGTAAGGCTTATTACATACCAAAGAGCACTCATGGAGATGGCAGCTAATACGGTAGTTTTATGAATGTGTGTGTCATTAAAAATTGTAATTAAGCCAACTCCCTGAGCACCAATAATGAAACCCAATGAAGTCGTTTGCAGGGGGGTTGGGTTACAATTCCACATTGGGATGTAGTCTGTGGCAGCATCTACAATGGCAGCCACAGTGCTAGTGTTGACAGTGGCTCTTGGCCTGTGGAGTGGGAAGGGTCCAGGGACCAAGGGACAGTGCATTTCACTTATTTCCACTTAGGAGTCAGTAAGAGTAAACACAAGGGCACAGAGAAAAAAGATAGGAAATTTTTGAGAAGTTACTGAAAGGAAAACAAATACATTTGCAGATTCCAGAAGTAATTTGCAAGCAATGCAAAAGCAAACGGTAATGTTGGTTATTTTTAAAGCAAACTTTTATTGAGCATTTACCATGTAGCAGGAACTGTAGCATAGTGCCTAAGGCACTTAACTGCTAACCAGAAGGCTGGTGGTTCAAACCCACCAGCTACTCCTCGGAAGGAAGGTTGGGCAATCTACTTCCGTAGTGATACCACCTCGGAAACCCAAGGAGGGGTGGCTATGAGTCTGGTCCAACTCGAGGGCACATAACAACAACAGGAACCGTACTGAGCTTGTTGTAGGAATTATCCTGTTTAGTTCTCTAAATACTATAAGGAAGGTGGTGGCATTAGCCCAAATTTACAGACGAGGAAACTGACACCCCGAAAAAGATGAAGTACCTGCTCATGGTTATACAGCTCAGAAATGAAAGGTCCAGGGATTAAATCCAGGACTGCCTGGCTCCAGGGAAAATAAGAACAGACTTGTCCCATGGTCTTCCTTGGGGCTTTGCTAGGCATGAGGTATGGGAGGGGTGGGAAACCACCCTTTATTGATAATATCATTTATGTCATGTAAGCCTCATAACAAGAGCTCTGGTAGCATAGTGGCTAAGGCACTTGATTGCTAACCAGAAGGCTGGCGGTTCAAACCCACCAGCCA
>NW_006921897.1:4144400-4147656 GCF_000298275.1 Orycteropus afer afer | reverse complement strand
ATGTGCACATAATACTCAGGGAATTACATACCTTGTAAAACACTACTTGGCCCAGGTGTCTGAGGCCCCATTATCCTAGGCCCAGCTGCCCTCTAAGTGTGGGCTATAGTGGGAAATGGTGCTCAGGGAGCAACCCCCTTTGTAGGGGATTTCCATTGTGTTTGCTATTTTGTTGGAAGCAGCTTTGATGCTCTAAGATTCAAATAGACTGCTGGGAAATTCCTGGCTGCTGAGAAGGCAGAACTGGGATCAGAGTGGGAGTCTCTGAGACCGAGGATGGGAGGTAAGGACTTAGGTCGCTGGTTCATGGAAGTCTCCAAGCTCTTTCTCACTCAGCCATCTAAATTGTCATGTGGAACACCACCAGCTGCCCTGCTTCCTGGCAGGAACTGTGAGGAGGGAAATTGCAAGAAAGAGGACTCTGTGTGCCAACCAAACCCAACCTGCTGCCATCGAGTCAGTTCCAACTCATAGCAACCCTTTAGGACTGAGTAGAACTGCCCCATAGGGTTTCCAAGGCTGTAATTTTTTATGAAAGCAGACTGCCTCATCTTTCTCCCTTGGAGCAGCTGGTGGGTTTGACCACGAACCTTTTGATTAGCAGCCAAATGCTTTAACCTCTATGCCACCAGAGACACGAAACGTAGAGGGTGCTGTTGTGGTGATGGTTCCATTAGGTAACTGATGTGCTGTCACCTGTTGGAACCACCACTACCACACCACCTTCTATGTTTCATGTCTTTACATGCTAAGGCATGATCCGATTTCATCCTCCCAACATCCGTATGCAGTAGCCACTACGATATCCCTGGGTCTACCCTGCACCATTTTACAAACGAGGTACTTGAGACTCAAATAAGTTAAGTACCCAAGGCCACAGAGCTGGTAAGTGGTGGCCTGTGACTTCAGAACCAGTGCTCTGAATCTGACTCTCCCCTGTTTCCTGAGGAATGCCAGGTTTCCTGCTGCCATTTTGTCATTGTCCTTTACATCTTTGGGAAGCTTCCTAAGGCCAAAGCCCTAAGAGATTGCTCTGAACAGTGGACAGAACTCAGAGTGAAGAGAGACAGGTGCTAATGTGTGTGGTAGAGATTGGGGTGGGAAGTCAGGGGCAGGGGTGTTGTTCTATGGTTTAAACTGAAAATTGCCAGCTTCACAACTGCATTGGTAAGTGGAGTTGGGGAGAATTGGAAGGGGGAATTAAATAAAATTGTTATTCATCTTCCCTTTTTTTTTTTTCACTTTTGCCCTGAGAGGGCAATTAAGGAAACAAATGGTTTGTGGAGATTAGCTGACTGGTAGCTTTGCATATTAATATAATGACACTTGGCTACACCAGGCCAACTTTCATATAAGGTAGCTTTTGTCCTTTCAGGCTGGAGAGCTGATTTCAGAGAATTAGGCCCCTGCAGATGAAAAATAAAATAAAATTAGCCTGCCCTCCATCTCCACCGTGCCTGCGCCCCCATGAAGAAAAATAAGAGTGTTGGCAGAAAGCAAAATGGATGAGAAGAGCCTGAGCACCCTTTTGCCGAATGTCCTCAGAGTGCAGTCAGCCCAGAGGCCCAAGGGGAAGATGGAGCGGGAGGCCAGGCTAGAGTAGGAGTAGGGGCCATCACTTCTCAAGGGGTCTCTGTCTGATATCAGTCCAATTTATTTTTATACTTTGTTGTGACAAATATACATAGCAGAACATACACCAATTCAAGTTTCTACATGTACAATAGGAGCTCTGGTGGCGTAATGCCTAAGGCACTTAACTGCTAACCAGAAGGCTTGCGGTTCAAACCCACCAGCCACTCCTCGGAAGGGAGATTGGGCAATCTACTTCCGTAGTGATACTGCCTCGGAAACCCAAGGAGGGGTCTCTATAAGTTGGGTCCAACTCTACGGCACATAACAACAACAACATGTACAATTCAGCAACACTGATGACATTCTTTGAGTTGCATAAACATTCTCAGCCTCCTTTTCTTAGTTGTTTCTCTCACGAATCCCGATATAATTGGATTTGGCAAACATTTGTTGAGCCTCACCTTTGCTAGGTAGGGTGGCTGCAAAGAAAGGTAATGCTGAATTCCTTCTCTTGGGGACTATCTAGCTTTGTGGGGAAGAAGGACACATGATACATGCTATAATTTTGTCTGGGAGGCATTGGGGAGTTCAGGTCTGGCTCATTCTAAAAGAATGCAAGAGAATCAGACAGACATGGGGCGGGAAGAGAGTTTCTAGGATCAGGAGATGGTGGCACCAGTGTGTGGTTGGCATGGTGGGGCTCACTGTACTCCCATAAGAAACTGACATTCCTGTGCTGCTTGCCCAAAGATCAATTCCCCCCGGATACCTGTACCTCAATCAGTGATAAATATCTCAAAAACGGAAACTGATTGTCACCTCGTAAGCATTCCCACTCCACCCGTGG
Source organism: Orycteropus afer afer (assembly GCF_000298275.1). Classification (NCBI taxonomy): domain Eukaryota; kingdom Metazoa; phylum Chordata; class Mammalia; order Tubulidentata; family Orycteropodidae; genus Orycteropus; species Orycteropus afer. The sequence continues at coordinate 4,145,234 of NW_006921897.1, read as the reverse complement.
TTGTTTTTAGGGGGCAGTTTGAAATATGGTTATGCACATGTGCTTTCAAGTATCTGGTCTAGAAACATGACTCTGCCAATACCAAGCTATGTCACCTTGGACAAGTTACTAAACCTCTCTGAGCTTCAGTTGACTCAGTTGTCTCAGGTGAAAAGTAGGGGTAAGTAACAGAACATGCCTCATAGGGCTATTGTGAGGATTGAATGAGACCCTATGGGACACAGGTGTCAGCTGCACTCGTTTCCTTACCCTGAAGACCTAGACAGATTGATTCAAACTCCCATTCCCCCACCCCAAGATGTTTGCATCTTTCTAGGGGATCTAAAATCACATGGTCACCTTCCTCCTCTGAGTTTCTGTTTCTCAAATTATGGCCATTTTTAAAGCCCCTCCTTCCAGAACTCTTTTCTTCACTTCTTTAGCAACAACTTCCCCAAAATATGAACAACAACCAAAGGTGCCACCCGTAAAGCAAACCCAGACCCACTGCCATCGAGAAGATTCCGGTAGCACAGAGTAGAACTGCCCCTAGTGTTTCCAAGGCTGTAAATCTTTACGGAGGCAGACTGCCTCATCTTCTCTCACTTTCTTCCCCGGAGTGGCTGGAGAGTTCAAAGCATCCCCCTTTGGATTAGCAGCTAAGGCCGTCAGCACTGTGCTATCAGGGCTCCTTCGCATGCATGCGTATAGCTCCCTTTGTTGGAGGTTTGCAGTAGAACTTACACCATAACAAGCATCTCCAAATTGAAAATGTTCTTCAAAGCCCGAGGGCTGCTCCTTCAGTTCTTTGGCTAGCCTCTCTCAGCTCTCTTCTGCTCCCTCCCTCTTGGAGAC
>NW_006921897.1:4142629-4143905 GCF_000298275.1 Orycteropus afer afer | reverse complement strand
AGGCTTTAAGTCCAAGTTCAAAGTGCCAGGCTCTAGGGGCTGGGTGAAAGCCCTTCAGCCTTGGGGTCCAGCTCTGCCTCCTGCTCCTGGCCCACTGGAGCTAGAGGCGTTTCTTCACTCAGACAGCTGCTGGCTGCTGAGGCTGCCAAGCCCAAGGTTGACAAGTAAAAAGGCACAGTCCAGTCCCTATGTTACAAAACCACACGGCAGGGCATTAATTCAAGTCCATTGTAAGTCCTAAGGACAGTAGAGCATGGCAGGCTGCTAAACAACGACACGGCCATATGCAAGGTTCAAGGTGCCATAAGCTAGAGACCATTCCCAAAGCTGCTTCTTGTATACGGGAAGCAGACCACATACCCAAAGGCAGCTACCCAGCTGCTTGTGGTAGATCCCACCATGGATTTGATTGCCAGTCTCATCATGGGGAATAACTACCGCCAGCTGCCCAGCACTCAACTAGGCCCAGCCAAGTTGACACACAAACATAACTACCACAAGTAGTATAAGAGTTGAAGATTATCTCCAGAAGAGCTCTTAGGGATCCAATGTTTCTAAAAAGATGTTTCTTGTTACACTAGTTTCACAGACTGTGTAGAGATAACCCAAGAAAAAGAGGTTTCCAGTTGATAGTAGAGAAATGCTGCATACTCTATTCACTCTTAGAAATGTGGAATTCATATTAGCCCATAAAAACTCTGGGAAGTGCTACAATAATTGATTTAACTTGTTTAGCCTTGTGTTCTGCAGTCATATTTGACCATGAAATTCTTTATGTTCACTAAACAAATTGTGCAGTTATTGTATCATAAAATATACCTTGGGAGAGGTTAATCTGGCACCAACCCATTGTTTTACAGATTGTTAAATTGAGAAATAAAGGGAGGAAGGACCTGGACTGAAGACTCTAGGTAGCCAGCTAGCTAATGGTTTCTGAGGCAGCAAGTGGAATGAAGACTAAAGAGCGTGTTGTCAGAGATCTCTGGACCCCGACTCCAGTTTTATACAATGTAAAGGCCTGCCTTCAAAAAAGTCTACTTCAAGAATTGTGTCTACGCTCCCTGTCTACTCCTCTTTACCTCTTCCAGCCCACAATAATCAGGCTTCATTCAAATCCCACTGTTTAACTGAATCTGATCTTATCAAAGTCACCAATAACCTCTATGTTTAACAAATCCAGTGTTCACTTCTCTGACCTCATCCTTACATGATATTTTTATTATTATTATTATTGTGATTTGGGTGAAAATTTACAGAGCAAATTCACTTTCCATAC
>NW_006921897.1:4136922-4141819 GCF_000298275.1 Orycteropus afer afer | reverse complement strand
ATACCCATGTTTGCCTTCACTGACAACACAGTACTGTATGTGCAAAAGGGTTCATCTTTGTTGTCTGTACCTCCCATGTACCTCTCTATGTCTTCCTCTTCCTCAGTGCCACCATGTTGATCACTCACATTTGGTACACTGCCTTTCTCTTCACCCACATCAATACTTATGTCTACCTATCTAACAGTGCTCCCTCCCCTCCCCTTCCACCGCTGGTAACCAACAAAGAAGATTTCCTTCCATAGATAAACCTTTCCTTGACTTTTACAGTAACAGACTAATACAATATTTGTCCTTCTATGATTGACTTATTTCACTCAGCATAATGTCCTCCAAGTTCATCCATGTTATGCAGTGTTTTGTACATTCTATGTTATTCTTTAGGGTTGCATATTATTCCATTGTGTATATGTACCATAGTTTGGTTATCCATTCCTCAGTTGATGGACACCTAGGTTGTTTTCATCTTTTTTTTGTCTATCTTACATGACATTTTGAACAGCATACAACACAGTTCTGAATTCTGCATTTCTTGAAATACTCTCCTCTTCTGGTTTCTCATAACACTGGAGTGTTCTGGTTTTCTAGCCATTGCTTTTCAGTTTCCTTTGCTGGCTTTTTTTCCACTGCTCAGCTTCTAGTTGTTGGAGCGTCTCAGACTTCTGTCCTATGCCCTCTTCCTACTCTCTGTTCTTTCTGTAAGATATTTCATCCATTCTTATGTCTGTAAACACCATCTATATGCTGGTGACATGCAAACTATTTCTTTAGCTCAGATATCTCCTCTGAGCTCCATATATCCAACTGCCTTCTCAGTAGCTTCCCTCAGCTGTCTTATAGGCATCTTCACTTGGAATCTTACTGGTATTTCGAATTAACATAATTAATGTATAACTCTCAAGTTTCTTCTGTAAACCTTCTCCTCTCTCAAAGTTCTTACCTTACTAAATATCAGCATGTAATTCAGCAAGTCTAAAATGTAGGATTCATAACTATCAATTACAATTCTTTTTGTTGCAAGCAATAGCAACTACTATTCAAACTATCTTAAACAATATGCATCTTCTTCTCACTTACTATCTCATTATCCAATATTTCACATTTATGGCAATAGTAAAAAATCTACTATTTGACTATTTTCTGCATTAACAATGTATGTCTAGCAGTAACGAATGCTAAGTTATAAGGCAAGAGTAATACAGTCTGTGATGGTTAAGACTATGTGTCAAGTTGGCTGCTCTGTGATTCTCAGTGATTTGGCAATTATATAATTTGATAATTATAAAATGATGCAATTTGGTAGTTATGTGATAATGTAATCATCTTCCATTTTGTGATCTGATGTGGTCTTCCTCCATTTTAACATAATGCCAGTTTTCACACAATAACCTGGTTATTATTCTCTGGAAGCTAACCAGGCTGATAGGTGAGGACAGAATATAGTTTTATTGACACATGTAACTAGAAAGTAGGAAATGAGATAGCTTTTGAGAGTTTCTTTGCTCTAGAAACCCAATGACATCACCAAGGACCCAGTTGTTATCTTTTTGCTTTGCTTTATGCGGTGTCAACATCATCCAAAGACTAGATCCCCTGATCATTACAAAATGGCTTCCAAAAGAGATCCCAGGGACACATGCTTCTTTGTCACTGTCAGAAAGAAGGCAAGATGAACTACTCAGAAAAGGATCAAAATTGGAGATCCTGGCTAGAGTGGGAGAAAAATGTGAGACAAAATTGAAAAAAATATATAAAAGACCAGGATTACTGATCAGATAGAGACTGGTGGAACCTCTGAGACCAGTCACCCTTCAGGCCTGGAATTGGACTCATTCCTATAGATAACTTTCAGCCAAACAACAGACAGGCCTATGAGCTGCACAACTACCCCAAGGAGATGCACTCCTTAGAACAATCAACCATGGGAGATCAGAAGGGCAGCATTTGCACTGGGAGAAAGCTGTTGTTGTTGTTGTTGTTGTTATGTGCCATCGAGTCGGACTCTACTCATAGCGACCCATCCTTAGAGAAAGCTAGGGGGCAGAAATGCATAGGGGGGAAGGACATAGAGAAAGGTGCCCACAGTGGGAAGAGAGCTATTACATTGTGGGGATTGTAATCAGTGTCACAAAGCAAAATATGTATGAACTTTTGAATGTAAAACAAATCTGTTTTGTAAAATTTCACCCAAAGAACAATAAAAAGTTAAAAATAAAAGAGAGAAAAAAAGAAGGCAAGACAGAGAGCTTGCATACATCTCTCTACCAACCACTGAAAGATACATACTCGAGAACCAATAACTGTGGCAAGGAGAAGTGAATCTGATACAATTCATAGACTGGATCTGGAGTCAATTCCTAAGAAAACTAATGGCTGGAAATTCAGGGTCCTGTTAGAATGGGAAAGGGAGAATAGAAAGAATGCCTGGGAGACAACTAACAATGTCCATTATATCACACCTGACTTCTTTTTTTCCCTCATTCAATTTTTGCATTAAGATATAATTAAAATACCATAAAATTCACCCTTTTAAAGTATGTAACTCAGAGGTTTTCAATATATTCACAAGTTATACAACCATCACTACACTGTGTCAATCCATCTGTGTCAATCCATCTTGTTGAAGGTCTTCCCCTTTTTCACTGACCCTCTCCTTTACCAAGCATGATATCCTTCTCCAAGGATGGGTCTCTTCTGAACACATGACCAAAGTAGGTGAGACAAAGTCTGGACATTATCACTTCTAAGAATCTTTCTGACTGCACTACTTCTGGGATAGATATGTTTGTTCTTCTGGCAATCCGTGGTATTTTCCATACTCTTCACTAACACCACAATTTAATGGTATCAATTCTTCAGTACTCCTTATTCATTGTTCATCTTTCACATGCATATGAGGCGATTGAAAATACCATGGGTTGGAGTAGGCACACCTTAGTCTTCAAAGTGCCATCTTTGCTATTAAACTCTAAAGAGGTCCCTTGCAGCAGATTTTCCCAGTGCAATACAACATCTAACTTCTTGACAGCTGCTTCCATGGGTGTTGATTGTGGATCCAAGTAAAATGAAGTCCCTGACAACTTCACTCTTTTCTGCATTTGTCATGATGTTGCTTATTGGTCCAGTTGTAAAGATTTTTGTTTTCTTCATGTTGAGGTGTAATCCATACTGAGGACTGTAGTCTTTGATCTCCATTAGTAAGTGCTTCAAGTCCTCTTCACTTTCAGCAAGGAAGATTCACGTTCTAATCACCAGTAATTATCAATACATCTTGATTTGACATTTGGTCAATTTCAGACTGCAAAAGTTGGTAAATATCTTTAATTTTTTCCTCTTTGACTTTAGTAGTTGGTGGGTAAATTTGAATAATATTCATATTAACTGGTCTTCCTTGTAGGCATATGGATATTATCCTATCACTGACAGCTTCACGATAGATCTTGAAATGTTCTTTTTGACAATGAATATGACACCATTCCTCTTCAGTTTGTCATTCCCAGCATAGTAGATCTATGATTGTCTGGTTCAAAATGGCCAATACCAGTCCATTTCAGCTCACTAATGCTGAGGATGTTGATCTTTATGTGTTCTGTTACAATTTTGACAACTTCCCATTTTCCTAGATTCATACTTCTTACATTTCATGTTCTGATAATTAATGAATGTTTGCTGCTGTTTCTTCTCACTTTGAGTCATGCCTCATCAGCAAATGAAGGTCCCAAAAGCTTTACTCTATCCATGTCATTAAGGTAACTCTACTTTGAGGAGTCAGCTTTTCTCATTATAGTTTGAGTGCCTCCAATCTGAGGAACTCATCTTCCAGCTCTACGTTGTTGTTGTTAGGTGCCATTGAGTCATTTCCAATTCATAGTAACCCTATGCACAGCAGAACGAAACACCGCCCGATCCTGGGCCAGCTCCGTGATCCTTGCTATACTTGAACCCATCATCGAAGCCACTGTGTCAATCCATCTCGTTCAAGGCCTTCCTCTCTTTCATCAACCCTCCACCTTACCAAGCATGACATCCTTCTCCAGGGAATGGTTCCTTCTGATAACATGACCAAAGCAGGTGCACTTCTTCCAGGACAGATTTGTTAGTCCTTTTAGCAGACCATGGTACTCTTAGCATTCTTTTCCAACACCCAAACTCAAAAGCATCAACTCTTCTTTGGTCTTCCTTATTCATTGTCCAGCTCTCACATGCTTAAGAAGTGACTTAAAATACCATGGCTTGGGTTAGGCGTATCTTAATCTTCAAGGAGACATCTTTGCTCTTCAGCACTTGAAAGAAGTCTTTTGCAGCAGATTCGCCCAATGCAATACGTCATCTGCTGTCTTGACTGCTGCTTTCATTGGTGTTGATTGTAGGACAAAATAATATGAAATCCTTGACAACTTCAATCTTTTCTCCATCCACCGTGAAGCCGTTTATTGGACCAATTGTGAGGATTTTTGTTTTCTTTATATTGAAGTGTAATCCATACTGCAGACTGTAGTCTTTAATCATCAGTAAGTGCTTCAAGCCATCCTCACATTCAGCAAGCAAAGTTGTGTCATCTGCATATCACAGGTTGTTAATGAGTCTTCCTCCAATCCTGACACCATGTTCTTCATATAATCCAGCTTCTCAGACTATTTGCTCAGCATACAAATTGAATAAGTATGGTGACAGGATACAACCTTTACACACTCCCTTCTTCAGGACAGTATTCCCTTTTTCTCTTCAAATGACAGCCTCCTGATCTATGTGCAGGTTCCTCACAAGTACAATCAAGTGTCCTGGAATCCCTTGTTCTCAGTGTTATTCATAATTTGTTATGATCCACACACTCGAATGCTTTTGCATAGTCAACAAAACATAAGTAAACATTTTTCTGGTATTCTTTGCTTTCAGC
>NW_006921897.1:4134139-4136562 GCF_000298275.1 Orycteropus afer afer | reverse complement strand
GAAATGGATGAAGGTCAACCATGTCTTTTTGGTACAATTACTCTGTGTATTCCTTCCATTTCTTTTGATGCTTCCTGTATCAGTCAATATTTTACCCATAGAATCTTTCAATATTGCAACTCAAGGCTTAATTTTTTCCCCCAGTTCTTTCAACATGAGAAATGCCAAGCGTGTTCTTCCCTTTAGGTTTTCTAACTTCAGGTCTTTGCACATTTCATTATAGTAGTTGGCTTTGTCTTCTTGAGCTGCTCTTTGAAATCTTCTGTTCAGCTCTTTTTTCTTGTTATTGCTTCCATTTTCTTTAGGTACTCTCCACTTAAGGGCAAGTTTCAGAGTCTCTTCTGACATCCATTTTGGTCTTTTCTTCCTTTACTGTCTTTTTAATGACTTCTTGCTTTCTTCATGGATGATGTTCTTGATGTCATCCCACAATTCCTCTGGTGTTTGGTAATTGATGTTCAGTGCATCAAATCTATTATTTAAATAGTCTCTAAATTCAGGAGGGATATTATTAAGGTCATATTTTGGCTCTTCTGGAGTTGTTTTAAATGTCTTCAACTTCAACTTGAACATGCACATGAGCAGTTGGTGGTGTGTTCTGCAGTCAGCTCTTGGCCTTGTTTTGGCCAAAGATATTTGAACTTCTCCATCACCTCTTGCCACAGATGTAGTCAATCTGATTCCTGTGTATTCCTTCTGGTGAAGTCCACATGTACAGTCATTGCTTATGTCATTGAAAAAAAGGTATTTGTGATGAATAAGTCATTGGCTTGCAAAATTCTGTCATGTGATCTCCAGTGCTATTTCTATCAACAAGGCCATATTTTCCAACTACTGTTAACTCTTCCAACTTTTGCATTTCAATCATCAGTAATAATCAACACATCTTGATTGCATGTTTGATAATTTCAGACTACAGAAGTTGGTAGAAATCTTCAATTTCCTCATCTTTGGCTTTGGTGGTGGGTGCATAAATTTGAATAATAGTAGTATTAACTGGTCTTCTTTGTAGGTATATGGATATCATCCTATCACTGACAGTGTTGTACTTCAGGGCAGATCTTGAAACAGTCTTTGTGAGGATGAATGCCACACCATTCCTCTTTGTCATTCCCAGCATAGTAGATTATATGGTTGTCTGATTCAAAATGACTAAAACCAGTCCATTTCAGCTCACTAATTCCTAGGATATAGATCTTTATGTGTTCCATTTCATTTTTGACAACTTCCAATTTTCCTAGATTCATTCTTTGTACATTCCATGTTCTAATTATTAATGGATGTTTGAATATGTTTCTAGTCATTTTGAGTCATGCCACATCAGCCAATGGAGGTCCTGAAAGCTTTACTCTATCCATATTGCTAAGGTCATCTCTACTCTGAGGAGTCAGCTATTCCCCAGTCAAATTTTGAGTGCCTTCTGACCTGATGGGCTCATCTTCCGGCACTATATTAGACAATGTTTCAGGGCTATTCATAAAGTTTTCCAGTAATATATCAGACACTGTTTCACTGCTATTCATAAGGCTTTCAGTGGCCAATTCTTTGAAAAGTGGAAGGCCTCTTCCTTCTTCTGAGTCTGTCTAAGCCTGCAAGTTCCACTGAAACCTGTCCACCATGGGTAACCCTGTTGGCATTTTACAACATGGTGGCATAGCCTCCAACCTCACGGCAACACATAAGCCACCATGGGACAACAAACTGACAGACAAGTTAGTCTCCCTGAGTTGTTCCTAACTCCTTTGCACCTGCCTACCTCAGGCCTCGGCCTTACAATACAGCTGCCCCCAAGCGAAAAGCAGCCTCCAAGCCCCGAGCCTACCTACCTCAGGCCCCAACCTTAATGTAGAGCCACCCTCAAGTGAAAAGCAGCCTTCAAGCCCCAGGCCTGCCTACATCAGGCCTCTGCTTTAACAAAGAGCTGCTCCAAGGGAAAATCAGCCCCCAGCCCCAGGCTTACCTACCTTGGGCCTGAGCCTTAAAATAGAACCACCCCAAGCCCTGTGCCCACCTACCTCAGGCCCTGGCCTTAATATAGAGCCACCCCAAATGAAAAGCAGCCCCCAGCATGCTGTCTTCCTAACTCAGGCCCCTTAATATAGAGCAAGCCTTAATAAATTTTAAAACATTGAAATACTTCAAAGGATCTTCTCAGATTACAATGCTATAAAATTAGAAATCAACAACAGGAAGATCAATGGAAAAAGAGCAAACACATGGAAACTGAATAACACCCTCCTGAAAAATGACTGGGTAATGTTGTTAAATGCCGTCGAGTCGTTTCCAACTCATAGCGACCCCATGCACAGCAGAACGAAACACTGCCCAATCCCGCACCAGCCCCACAATCCCTGCTATACTTGAGCCCATCATTGCAGCCACCATGTCAATCCATCTCGTTGAAGGCCTCCCCCTCTTTCATC
>NW_006921897.1:4128053-4129539 GCF_000298275.1 Orycteropus afer afer | reverse complement strand
GTTCAAACCTACCAGCCACTCCTCAGAAGGAAGATGGGGCAATCTACTTCCGTAGTGATACTGCCTCGGAAAATGAAGGAGGGGTCACTATGAGTCGGGTCTGACTCAACGGCACATAACAACAACAGCAACAACAACAACATGAAGAACTGTACTCCAATAAATTTGAAAATCTAGAAGAAATGGACAGATTTCTAGAAACACACTATTTGCCTAAGCTAACACAGACTGAGGTTGAAATTTTGAACACACCCATAACAAAAGAAGAAATTGAACAGGTCATAAAAAAAATTACCAACACAAAAAAGCCCTGGCCCACACGGTTTCACTGGAGAATTCTGCCAAATGTTCAAAGAACTGACACCAATCCTACTCAAACTATTCCAGAACATAGAAAAGGATGGAGTCCTCACAAATTCATTTTATGAAGCAAGCATTACCCTGATACCAAAACCATGCAGAGACACCACTAGAAAAGAAAACTACAGATGAATATCCCTCATGAATATAGGTGCCAAAATCTTCAAGAAAATCTTACCCAATAAACTCCAACAAGAGATCAAAAAAATAATACATTTTGACCAAGTGGGGTTCATACCAGTTATGCAAGGATGGTTGACCATTAGCAAAACAGTCAATGTCATCCATCACATAAATAAAACAAAGGAAAAGAATCATATGATCATATCAATTGATGCAGAAAGGGCATTTGATAAAATCCAACACCCATTCCCGATAAAAACTCTCAGCAAAATAGGAATAGAAGGGACATTCCTCAACATAATAAAGGGCATCTATGTTAAACCAACAGCCAACATTATTCTCAGTGGAGAGAGACTGAAACCATTTCCCTTGTGAACAGGACCAGACAACTTCAACATCACTTCTATTCAACATTGTATTGGAAATCCTAGCCAGGGAAATAGGGAAGAAAGGGAAATCAAAGGCATCCAAATTGGTAAGGAAGAAATAAAACTATCCCTGTTTGCTGATGATATGATCCTATACCTAGAAAACCCAAGAGACTCAGCAAAAAAAAAACCCAACTGGAACTAATTGAGAGAGCATAGTGGCGGGATACAAGATCAACATACAAAATCTGTTGGATTCCTCTACACCAGCAAAGAGATTGCTGGAAAGGAAATAAGGAAATCAATACCATTTACAATAGCTACCAAAAAATATAGTACTTGGGAATAAATCTTACCAGGGACACAAAATACCTGTAAAAAGAAAACTATAAAAGACGACTTCAAGAAACCATAAGAGATCTACAAAAATGGAAGAACATACTGTGCTCATGGATAGGAAGAGTGAACATTGTGAAAATGTCATTTCTACCCAAGGCAATCTATACATTCAATGCAATCCCACTCCAGATCCCATCAACGTTCTTTAAGGATATGGAAAAACTAATCACTAATTTTATATGGAAAGGAAAGAGACCTCAGATAAGCAAAGCACTATTGAAGAAGAAGAACAAAGT
>NW_006921897.1:4125394-4125885 GCF_000298275.1 Orycteropus afer afer | reverse complement strand
TTTCTTTGTTGGTTACCGGGTGGGAGGGGTGGGGAGAGAACACTGCTAGATAAGCAGAGACAAATATTGATTTGAGTGAAAGGAAGGGCAATGTACCAAATGTGAGTGATCAACACAGTGGCATTGAGTAAGAGGAAGACATAGAGATGAAAAAAAGAAAGGAAAAAAAGAGCTCCCTCGAGAAGAAGGTATAAAGGGAGTCTGGCTCAGTCATCTTATGTCATTGGTTAAGTGTCAAGAATACATAATCTAGAATCCCATAGACCTATGTTTGAAATTTGGCTCTGCCTTTTACTAGCAGTTGATATTGGAGAACTGCTAGTAAGTTCATCCATGTTATCTGTAAAATGGCTCATAAAGTTACTGTGAGTATTAAAAGATAATATACATAATATATGGTAGCTCTGGTGGTATAGTATCTAAGGCATTTGCCTGCTAACTAGAAGGCTGGTGGTTCAAACCACCAGCCACTCCTCGGAAAGATTGGGCAA
>NW_006921897.1:4111823-4124409 GCF_000298275.1 Orycteropus afer afer | reverse complement strand
CTGGTTCCCTGGCTGGTGTCTATGTGAGGAACTGGGTATTGGGCTCAGAGGAGGCCAAAGAAAGGGACTGGAGAGAGTCAGCCCAGCACCGACACACCTCTGTGTGGTACCATCTTGTCTATCACCCCTGAAGACATCTCAACCTTGGGAAAATGGCCTAAGTGAGCCCCTATAAAGCCAGCCTTGAAAGGGAAAGAAAGGATGGGAGCATAGCTTGGGACACCCAAATATCAAGTCTTTTTTGAGTTTTGATTGGAAATCCACTTCCTTTTCTCAAGTTTACTCAGGTGGTGGAAACCCCTAGACCCAAGTTGGCTGCGTGATAATGCGTGGTAATAATGCTAATAACAGTGACAACAGCAATAAGAATCAGCATTTGCTGAATCCTATATCATGGCCTGTCCCGTCTACCTCATTGCCTCCTTTCACCCACCTTGTGAAATAGGAACCCTGACCATCTTTATTTTACAGCTGAGGAAAAAAGGCTCAGAGATCAAGCAATGGAGGCTGCATTAGTGTCTTCCTGACACTAAAGTCCTTAACCTCAATTAGAACACATAGGGTTCACCAGATGTCTCCAGGAAGAAAATCCAGGGCCTTTGGTTACTTCCTGCACAGTCTTGGGCCCTGAGAGGCCCAGTTTTTTGTTTTTCCTTTTAACCTGTTCAGTTCTATCAATCAGTCACCATCACGTAACTTTGTAGCTGTGCAACCTTGAGCAAGGGCTTTACACAGTGCCTGGCTCAGTATGAGCACTTACTGGTAACTCATAATATTACTGCTACTGTAATAATTAGTCTTCCTGATCCTGCTTCCCCTGGATAAAATTGGGATAATAGGACCCACACTATTCTCTCTTAGGTTTGTCATGAGGTCAAATGAGATGATGGATAGAAAGGGCTTTGTGAACTAAGAAGTTCAGTGTGAATGAATCATTCATCCATTCATTTATTCCTTCCAGAAACTTGTCCTAAATGTTTAGTATGGGCTGGGAAAACATGAAAGTGAATAACATGTTGACCCTGCCTTTGTGACCTTCACTTTCTCCCTAAAGAGCTAAATAATTATCTCCTTGTGTATCCCAGGGATTTTCACTCCCATTTCACAGATGAGGTTAAGTAATCTATCCCAAATCATATGGTAATACAAGATACGTAGTAATAGCTATCTGTGTGATCTTATGTAGGTTACCTACCTTCTCTGTGGTTGGCTGAATAATGGCTCCCAAAATATCTACGTCCTAATTCCTGGAACCTATAAATGTTACCGTCTATGGAAATAGAGTCTGTAGATGTGATTGAGTTGGGGATTTGGGGATGAAGAGATTATCCTGGATTATATGGATGGGACCTAAATGCAGTGACATTTGTGCTTGTAAGAGAGAGGCAGAGGGAGATTATACAGACAGGAGAAGGACAGGCAGTGTGACCATGGAGGCAGAGACTGGAGTAATGTGACCACAAGCCAAGAAATGCCAACGACCACCAGAAGCTGGAACAGATTCTCCCCAGAGCCTCCCAAGGGAGTGCGGCCCTGCCAACACCTTGGTTTCAGACTCTAGTCTCAATGAATGTGTGAGGACTTCTGTTTTTTTAAGCCATCACATTTATGGTTACATAGAAGTTATGGGAAAATAATACATCCTCCAAGCCTCGGTCTCCTCACTTGGAAAACAGGACTAATAAGATGACCCACTTCATAAGATTGTTGTGAGTGTTCAATGAGTTAATATATACAAACCAAAAAACCAAAGCCACTGTCATTGAGTCTATCCCAACTCATAGCGACTCCCATTGGGTTTCCAAGGCTGTAAATCTTTACAGAAGCTGACTGTGTCATCTTTTTTCCACGGAGCAGCTTGTGGGTTCAAACCACCAACCTTTTAGTTAGCAGCCAAATGCCTTACTCACCATACCACCAGAATTCCTTTTAATGCACACAAAACTCTTTTAAATAGTGCCTGCCATTTTGTAATCATTATAGAAGTAATCGCTACTGTTATTGCCATTGCTTTTGTTGCTGTCATTATTGTTATTATTGTTAATAGAGTATTTACTTCATGCCAGGCCCTATTCTTAAGTCTTTAGATACATTTCTTCATGTAAGCCAAAGTACTGGGCCTGTAATTCACGTTTTCTGGATCCAAAGCACGTAGGTTTCTTTTTACATTTAATTGTAGTTATTATTATCATATAAAAGCCCCTTGAGAGAAGTTTGTCTCCAGCCTTCAAAACACCTCTGTTCTAGATCTTGCCATAAACCTGCCACCCTAGAGCCGAGGGCTTCATGGACAAGCACTCTTCATGGGATGGGGGGTTCTCCCTGGTGAGCGATTCCAGCCCACCCTCAGCTCTGAGCTGCCTGCTGGGATGGAAATAGCACCTCCTTTCTCATTTTCCTCTCAGTGTCTGGCACATAAAAGCACTCCAGGAATATTTGGTAAATCCTCAGATCTCCCTGAGATGGGTAGGAAGGCAAAATTCTATTACGCAAACAGGGGTTTTGAGGCCCAGGGAGGTGAGGTGAGTGTGTACATCATGGTACTGGCAGGAAACAGATGACACACCCAAAGAGGTCATTTGAGGAGAGTTTAAGGCAGGGACTATTTACAAAGGTGATTGTTGGCCATGTAGTCTCTGGATGGTGCAGTTAAGCACTTGGCTACTGACTGAAAGGTTGGAGGCTTGAATCCACTCAGAAGGAGGAAACACATGCAATTGCCATGAGTCGCAATTGCCTCAAGAGCAACTGGTTTGGTTTTTCCTTTGGTTTTGCTGACAAGGAATAGGAAGCTGTTAACCCTCTACCCCCCACCCCCACCAGCCCGAGGGAACAGAACTCACTGAGAGCTGTAGCTATGCCACAGGGACTACTTAACAAGAGATATGGCTTTTGGTCAAGGAATGCAGCCACCGCCCATCTGCAGGCTAGGATGTAATGGAGCCCAGGAGTAAGTACCCCAATCTCTGTTTCCTCCCACATGCCAATCTTCTGCTAGTGTTTCCCACTTGCCAAACCAGCAGGAAGCCAGAGGACTAAGAAGTCCAGGTGATGCAGTGCATGTGGCTTGCTTCCTGTGTCATAGAGCAGGTAGAGAAAGGGGAAGAGTGAGTCTGGAGGGGTAAGCAGAGAACATGCAGCTCTGCCATTTTCCCAAGGGCATCCAGTGAGACCAATGCTAAGTTCAAGATAGGACTTGTTGTGAGTCCAGGCTCATTCTCTGAGACCACACTTCTGAGCAACCTAGCCTAGTGATAGACAGTGAAACCTGTGAGAGACAGAACTCAAGGGGACTGCCTTGTTTTTCCAGGGCTTGCAAAATTTCCACCTTTGACAGGGTGCACTCTTACCACTTTTCTGTCATTCTCTATTAAGAATCCTACCTCATAAACACCAAGTGGGTTTTCCTTGTCTGACAGGTTTCTACCTTACATGGGGTCTGACTTTTGCAGATTTTACTGTATTTATTTAGTGTTTGGCCAGGTGCTTGTTATGCTTACTTGACATTGTTGGGTTTTTTTTCCTCTTGTCAGTGGATTTGGAAAGTAAGATATCCTAAATTGCACCATTCCTTTAATTGATTTTTGTGACACCTCATTTTTAATTATACTTTCCACAGGCAATAAATGAATTTATACAGAGGAGAAATGAATAAAATCTTTGTCGTATTCCCATGGGCTATACTTACACCCTTGTGCCAAATTAGAACTAAATTCTAGATTTTTCTGCAAGTTTTGAGTGATTATAAATTAGACATTTTCCCCCTGGGAGGTCGAACTGAATCGCCTCAAGAAATATGGGCACAGGACAGAAGATCCCGATGCATCTGCTGCAGGTATTACAGACATCTGCAGTCCTGCCGCTGTTTCTGTGCCCTGCCACACTCCCACGAGTACCAGGCCTGTGCTACCTGCTTTGCATACATTATAGCATTTCAACTTCAAACAGTTCCCTTGCCCACTTCTTTCCAGTCACACTCTCCTCCCACCCCAGGGCCTTTGCACTTCATTTCCCTCTGTCTGAAACGGTCTTTCCCTAGATGTCTACGTGACTTGTTCTCTCATCTATTTCAGGTCATCTTTTCAATGACTCCCCCACCACCACCACCACGACACCACTCTCTTCCCCTCCCATAAATGTACAGTATTTACCACAGTGGAACAGACTACACCTACCTTTCACGTGTCAACATGGTTAGGTTCCAAAGACCAGATCATTATGTAAGGATTGGTGTTATGTGAAAATGGAAAATGACCACCTCAATCACAAAATGG
Source organism: Orycteropus afer afer (assembly GCF_000298275.1). Classification (NCBI taxonomy): domain Eukaryota; kingdom Metazoa; phylum Chordata; class Mammalia; order Tubulidentata; family Orycteropodidae; genus Orycteropus; species Orycteropus afer. The sequence goes on along the minus strand of NW_006921897.1, from coordinate 4,120,135 downwards.
AGGATGACTACATCATTGCATAACTGCCAAATTACATCATTACATAACTGCTGAACCACTGAGACTCATGGCCCAGGAAGGTGACTTTAACCATCACAGTCAGCATTACTCTTGCCTCACAGCTCAGCATGTGTTACTGCCAGACGTACATCACTCATGTGCAAAATAATCAGACAGTAGATTTTCCACTATTGTAAATATGAAATATCAGATAATGAGAGATAATGGTAAGTAGGTATGCATAGTTTCCTTACTTGTTAATTATCTGTCTCTTCCATCAATAAAGATGGTAAGACAGGCTCTATTCTAAGGAATACTCAGAAAATAGTTAATCTGGTAGTTCAAATTAAAGCATTCACTGATGCAAGCCAACGTGTTAAAACTTGGTGCAGACAGCGTGTGAGTGCCCGGGCTGAATTGACTACCATTTTGATCAACTTCGATATGTATGTATGTACATAAGTGTACACACACATAAAGCTTCAGAGTCAAATAGTTCCAGAACTCCTGAAGCACCTCCTCAGAACTCTTGAATTTGTGGAACACCGTTTGCAAACCACTGCACTGGAAAATAGTAGGTAGGTGGGAAGTCTCATGCTGAAAACATGAGAGTATAAGACTTGGGCTTCAGCAGGTCACAGGGGAAAGGGAGGCTGGTGAATTCACAGGTGGGTATTTCTCCATACATTCAAACAGGAAGCTCTGAGTATGAATTGCATGGCAGTCTTTCAGGGGGGATGGAGACAGTGAACAGAAAATGAGCCGGATTGTCTTAGTGAGGGAATGTGCTGGAATGGCAGTCTGGAGTGTCTGTCTCAGAATGCTGGTTAAGAACAATCCCAAATACCAATTTTCAAGGTGCATCAATTGCCAGTCTAACAAAACACCTATTAAACCATTGAAATTTTTGTTCAATTGATTGAGAAAATATGCCTTGCAACATATCCATATATCATGAAAGGAGTTGGATTTTTTTCAGCTGCTTTTCGTAAGTCAGTGAGCAGTTTCCTTACATGTCATTTCTTCCTATTTTTCTCCCCATTTTTCCTCTGCTCACTTAGAGTACATTTTCCACACAGCAGCTAGAAGAATCTAAAAGCATAAGCCAAGCCACGTCTCTCTTCCTTTGCTCTCAACCTTCCAGTGACTTCCCATTGCACTTAGAAAGAAACACAAAGTCTTTACCATGACTTAGAGTGTCTTTAAGGAACTCTGGTGACACTGTGGTTAAAGGATTCAGTTGTTAACCAAAAAGTGAGCAGTTTGACCCTGCCAGCTTCTCCATGACAGAAGTATGAGGCAGTCTGCTTCTGTAAATATATGCAGCCTGAGAATCCTGTAGGGCAGTTCAATCTGTGCTGTAGGACAGTGCACTCTGTCCTGTAGGGCAGTTCGCTCTATGCTGTAGGGCAGTGTACTCTGTGCTGTAGGGCAGTTCACTCTGTGTTATGGGGCAGTTAGTTCACTCTGTGCTGTAGGGCAGTTAGTTCACTCTGTGCTGTAGGGCAGTTCGCTCTGTGTTGTGGGGCAGTTCGCTCTGTGCTGTAGGGCATTTCGCTCTATGCTGTAGGGCAGTGCACTCTGTGCTGTAGGGCAGTTCACTCTGTATTATGGGGAAGTTCACTCTGTGCTGTAGGGCAGTTAGTTCACTCTGTGCTGTAGGGCACTATGAGTCAGAATCGAACTCGGTGGCCATGGGTTTGGTTTCTTGGTTTTAGAGGGTAATACTTGGCCTGGCCTCTGCACACCTCTTTCCCCCTTATCTTCTGTTCTCTTGCTTGTTCACTATGGCCCATCCTAGTCTAGGCCACCATCACCTTACCCTTTCATAGTTTCAATATTCATTGATATTGAGTACTCCCACTCCTCACTTATTGACTATCACATTATCTGATATTTCAAATTTACAACAGTAGTAAAAAATCTACTATGCGACAGTTTTGCGCATTAATGACCTACATTGGCAATAACGGACACCAAGTGTGAGGCAAGAGTAACACTGGCTATCATGGTTAAGGTTATGTGTCAACTTTGCTGGGCTATGATTCTCTGTGGCTTGGCAGTTATGTAATGATGTGATTAGGGAGTTATGTATTGATGTCATTTGGCAATTTGATAGTGATGTGTTCTTCTATTTTGTGATCTGATGTGGTCATCCTCCATTTTCACATAATGCCAATTTTCACATAGCAACCTAACCATGTCAATAAGTGAGACCAAAAGAAAAAAAAAAACTGAAACTCACTACCATACAGTTGATTCAGACTCATAGCGACCCCCTTTGGGTTTCTGAGGCAGTAAATCTTTATAGAAGTAGATTGCCCAGTCTTCCTTCTGCAGATAAGTGGGTGTAATATAGAAGGGACTCTGGTAGCATAGAGGATAAGGCATTTGGCTGCTAACCAGAAGGTCAGCGGTTCAAACCCACTAGCCACTCCATGGAAGGAAGAAGGGACAAGCTACTTCTGTAATGATTTATAGCCTTAGAAGCCCAGAGGGGATGGCTATGAGTCAGAATTGACTCGATGGCAGTGAATTTTGTTTTTTTAATTGTTGAATATGGTTAATGATAATAAAAACCTTTCTAGGCATTTTATTTCTTCAACTGAGAAATACTTTTATAACACATTATACTGAATACAAATTTTTTATAACATGGGTCAGTCTATCATTCACACACAAATATATTCCCTGAAAGAAGAAAAATAAGTAGAAAAAGGAGAGAATAAGTAGGAATAAATAAAGGGCTGAGGGTCATTCCATTATTATCAAAAGATAACCACACAGTAGATGAAACAATGGCTTTTATTATGCAGACAAAAAGGGATCTTGTTATCCACCTTATTCACATTAAAGGATATAAACTCATGACTAAGGAACAAAACATATTTTTTAACATTCAAATTGTCTGAAGCACTTATTATTGAATCTTCAACTAGCATATAGCTGACACTTTGCCTTCAAAACACAGATGTATTATTATTATTTTAAATGAACTTTTTTCATTATTTTGTGGTAGTCTATATTTCCACTTACCATATTTTTTCCAAAGGGTTTTAGCACTTTTCTTAGTATTCATTCTCCCAACATCCCTTTCAACTAAGCATAACCAACTCGTCTTGGGGCTTCCAGGTCAAAGGATGTGATGGATGGGGGCCTGCATGACTCGTCTGCTCAGACTAAGAGCTCTCTAGTAACAGGATGGGCTTCTCCACTCTTTCCTTTGATGGCCACTACTCACTAAGCACTTAACTTCATGCATACTACTATGTGAGGGGTTTTCACATAGTAGCAATCTTCTCAATAATTCTGAAAGATAGGTAGTATTGTTGTTAGCAACAGCTTCTGTAAATTCATGATTCAAATTGTTAAATAGAAACAAAAGTACAGCTATTGGGAAACAATAGCTAAAAACAATAATTATAATTGTGGTTTCCAGAGATATTATATAATTTGAGTGTCTCTTATATAAACATGGAAAATTTCTTAAACTTTGGGGTAGGAGACTTGTAAGATGTCCCCTGTGAGCCCACATCCAGGAGTATGGGTGGAACTTACTTCTAACCAATAGAATATGCAAAAGTGATGGGATTTTTCCAATGTAAATATAGTTGCTAATAAGTCAATTTTTATTAATCAAATGAGAGATTAGCTTGGGTGGGCCCTTTAAAAGAAGGCCCAAACCTTCCCTGAAAGAAGAGGCTTGAAGAAGTCAGAGTCTCTCTCCTGCTGGCCTTACACAACAGGCTGTCATCAGTTCTAAAGTTGCAAGAATCAATTCTTCCAATAACCACGTGAGCTTGGAAGAGGACCTTGAGCCTCTAATAAGACCCTAACCCTGGCCAACACCTTGGTTACAGCCCCCAGATTCCTGACCCAAGAATACGCTGAGATAACTCATGTGCATTGTTTTAAGCCACCAAGTTTGTGATCATTTGTTACATAGAAATAGAAAACTAGTATAAACTTCGTGAGCCTTACTTTTTGTTGTTTGGTGCCATCTAGCCGATTCTGACTCACAGAGACCCCGTGTAACAGAGTAGAACTGCCCCACAGCGTGTTCTTGGCTGTAATTATCAAAGGAACAGATCACCAGGTCTTTCTCCCACAGAGCCACTAGGTAGGCTCAAACTGCCAACCTTATGGTTAGCCATCAAGTGCCTAACTGTTGGGCCACTTGGGAGCTTTCCTTAGATCCTCTAAAATATAGGAATGGTAACTGGTCATAGCTCAAAAAGAGGTTGAAAAGATTCCATAGAAAATGCTTTAGCTAGTTCAGCATTGGCTCTGAAACATGATAGATTTGGGTTCTGGGACCAGCTTTGATACTTACCAACTGTTTAACTTGTCATCCCATCCCTCTGAGCTTTGATTTTCTCACCTCTGATTTCATTTTCTACAACTGTGTTTTTGTTGCCATTTAGCAATTGAAAACATGAAATTACAAATAGTTTGATTTGATTACACAGGAAAACAGGATCCAATTGTGGTTAGTTCTCATGTTGATTGCTCCAGGTCAGGGTTTCAATGGGCAAAGGTTTTTATAAAATGCTGTCCTGGGCCACTCTTGCTTTAAACAAGGTAGAAATGCTGAGAATGGGGATTGGTGTAATGCATTTTAGAGCCTTTTCAGTTTCTTTACTTTCAGCCTTCTGGAATCTAGCCTAGTGCTTTCTGATTCCTCTTGCTTCCTGTTCAGTGGTCCAAAGGCTAATAAATAAATCATCAAATATTGGAGAGGAGAAGTGTTTATTCAAAGTAACAGACCCAACCAGTAGCAGAGTTAGAATCAGAACTCAAGTTCGCTGGCCCTTTGTGTCCTGCTTTTTCTGCTCATCATTTTTGCTTTTCCTAGAATTTCTTTTCATCTGCTGCGAAGCCCCTAGCATATAATTTCCACACGTGGTTTCTTTGTTGTTTTGCCCAAGGTCTGGATCCTTTAACTTGATTACATCTTGTCTTGTTGATGGAAAGTAATTTCAGCAAGAGCTTCACACTAACAGTTCCCTCTCCAGTGCGCACTGGCAGAGCCCACTCACAAATTCCACAGTGCATTGTATCTCTGTGATATTTTACTCCTCACTTGCCCTGCCATGCATGCATGGCTCACATTTACTGTTACTAGAAAAGTAAAGTTAGTGGGGAAAAGACCATGAAAAATGGCCAGCTATTAGATGGCAGTGCTTTTCTTCCTGACAAAACCTTCAGGACCCATCCTTCAAGACCTAGCTTAATTGAATCCTCATCTAGGACTCCTTTCTTGTCCCATCCCAGGCAGAGTTTCTCTCTCTCTTCTTCCTCTGTGTTCCCACTGCATTTTGACTAGAATTCTTCCTTAGTATTTATCACAGGTTGTCTTGCATTAGAGTTATTCTCCCCAATACAGAAGCAGCGAACTCTCAGAGAACAGAAACCATTTCTTATTTACTTTTGCCTCATCTACCCCTAGTCCAGTGCCTGGCACAGAGGAAGCACTCAATCACTGTTGAATTGACTGTAAACTCAAAAATGTTTTTGGCTTTTGTTTACTTTGAAATTTGCTGGAGCACATTTTTTTGATAAAATTTCTTTGGTTGATTAATGAAACTGTTTACATTTCCTGGAGTTAAATCTGTTTTTTTTTTTAAAAAGGATACATAGCATATTCTGATTATAGACTGCAGTGTAGTAAATTATATAATATGGCTTTTCTAGCCATAGTCTTTGTAAACTCCATGGTGGAATTTGCCGTGAGCAATTGAGTAGCTCCTGATTGCTAAAGTTATCCACCTGGGGTATTTCTGTTGAACCAGCATGAAGCAATCTTCTGGGAAGTTTGCTTTCTCTCTCTCAGGTGTATAGAATTATGATGTTGGGACTAGTTAGTGTGGCCACTCTGCCAGGCTCAAAAGGAGCCCTCCTAGAGACAGAAGGAGTCTCTCTGACTGCTGGCTGAGAAGGACATGCTGCTAAGAGAAACATGCTGCTCCTGAGAGTTGTGAGAGACACACCCTACTGAGAGAGAGACATGAGAGACATGCACTGCTGAGAGAGTGATGTGCTGCTGAGACTGCTGGCTGCTGAGTGAGACGGCCAGCTGCAAGAGACTGTGTGCATTTCTGAACTTGAATGGTAGCCTGTTGCTTCCCTAATAAACCCCATAATCTGTGAGTTCTGTGTGGCCACTGCAGTGAATTATTGAACCCAGCAAAGAGGTGGTGGGTGCTGCAGGATGTCTGGCCTCGCAGGAATAAGCCTTGGGTTACTGATGGTGATTCTGTTTTCCTCTTGTGGGGTTAAAGGAGGTCAGAAGATGTAGCATCCTTGCCCCTTTGGCTTAGACTTTCACCAGAATTTCATATGCAAAAAACCTGGGTTGATGAATGCATTTTTGGTTTTTGACCTCCTCTATTTTCTGCTCCATATGGAGGCAGTATATGGTTGATGTATTAGTCAGGGTCAAGGCAAGAAACAGAAGCTGCTCAAGGTTTACAAATCAGAAATGATTTAATATAGGAACTCAGTACTGTAAATTATGTCATGCTTGGTAAGGTGGAGGGTCGATGAAAGAGGGTAAGGCCCTCAATTAGAAGGACTGACACAGTGGCTGCGAAAATAGGCTCAGGTATAGGAAGGATTGTGAGGCTGGCACAGGACTGGGTATTGTGCAAGGTATGTAGGGTCATTATGAGTCAGAGGTGACTTGACAGTACCTAACAACAACAATAACAATTCACCCCTTTATACATATATCCCCAAATTCTATTTAAGTGCAAGGAAAATTAGCTGCCATATCCGTATAGTTGTTGACAGATGAAGAAGATAAATAAGTGCAGGCAATCTAGGGAAGGACTGGGGTGATTGAAGCCATCATGAAGAAGCTGGTTTGGATTATGCAAATCATCTATCAGGCTTTGTAAGCTGAGTGGGTCTAAGTGGTATAGGGAGAAGAGCTGTCACCACAGATTAGGGTACCGTTTGGACTTTGTGAATGTGAGTATACTTTTAGGTGTGCCTCACTCTGCATAAGGCTGAGTTCTTATGACTGCATATGTAGACATTCACTGACTTAAATGCAACAGGTACTCAGAAATTTACTCACTCATTCATTCATTCCCAGGAAGCACCTCTCCTGTGGTGACCAGCTTGATAAAGCAAGAATTAATTTTTAGGTTCCAGTAAGATGGCAGAATAGGCAGACAGACTGCACAGACCTTCTTCAACAAAGAAAATGGGAACCAATTAACACAAATACAGAAGATAATCCTGGAGCCCTGAATTTTGAAGGGAAGGAGACAGAAGTAGACTAAACTGCAACTAGCAGAAGAACTTGTACGAAAACACCAAAAAAGGAGACATACGGAGCTGTGGTCTGTCAGCGATCCTGACGGCACAGATAGCTTGGATATTGTCGAGTGGTGTTAGGACCTAAGAATTAACCTAAAAATTGCCACTGCAAGCCAGAGGCTGCACAGAGGACTGCACTGGTGGCTGGTGAATAAAAGGGGAAGCAGCGAAGAGGAAAATGGACTGAGCTGTGGACTTTTGCCTTCCAGAGGGCAAAGCCATTTTGAATGTTACAAGCAGTTCAACCATTTTGGATATTTAAAGTGACAGCATTCTCCCAGATTCCAGGAAACTTAAGAATAGGCACCACATGCCAGGATCCACAAGGACATTCTGGACGCCAACGACTGGAAACTACAACATTCCCCTTCTTACTCTTATACCCCACACCCTCTTGGTGAACAGAGGTGCAGCGATCCCTCACTCCCACCCACCTTCTGGTCCAGCAGGAATTCCATCCAAGTCTGTGTGCTCAGATGGAGCCTGGGTGCACTGCCCTGCCCTCCACAGATTTTGTTTCCTTTTATTTTTAGTTTGTTTTTGTGTTTAAAAATATTATTATTATCGTCCCTTTTATTATTATTCTTTATTCTTCCCTTCCCAGGGTTACAGGTGAGGAGCGGCAACTCAGGGATGCCCAAAGCAGCAGGTCGGAAGAGCAGGAGAAAGGGGATTAAAAGCCAGGAAGCCAGAGAGAAGAGCAATCAACCAAAGGGATTAGGTGAGGAAAGGAAACACAGGCCCACCCAAAGCAGCAGGACTGGAGAGCAGGAGAAAGGGGATAAAAGCCAGGAACCTGGACAGAGGAGCAGTCAGCCCCAGGGAAAACTCAGGGACGCCCAAAGAAGCAGGCCAGAAGAGCAGGAGAAAGGGGATTAAAAGCCAGGAAGCCAGACAGAGGTACAGTCAGCCACAGGGACCCAGGTGGGGGTGATACGAGAGGTCTCCAACAGCAAAACAAACTTGTCTGTCGGTTTGTCCTACTG
>NW_006921897.1:4082860-4087303 GCF_000298275.1 Orycteropus afer afer | reverse complement strand
TACCACAAATGCAACAGCTTACAGTCACACCCAGTTGTTAGCTCACAGCTCTGCAGGGTATGGCTTAGTGGGGTTCTCTCCTAAGGGGGGTTGTTGTTGTTATGTGCCGCCGAGTCGGGCCTGACTCATAGCGACCCCTCCTTGGGTTTCCGAGGAGTATCACTACGGAAGTAGATTGCCCAACCCGCCTTCTGAGGAGTGGCTGGTGGGTTCGAACTGCCAGCCTTCTGGTTAGCAGTCAAGTGCCTTAAGCACTATGCTACCAGAGCTCCCTGGCTCAGGGTCCCACAGGGCTTATATCTCCTACCCTGTTACCAGATTGGTTTGGCCCCAAACAATACACTGAACTGAATTTAAATGCTTTGAAAGCAAAGTGATAGATATAGAAAATAGGTGACTCTTTCCCAAGCCTTGGTGCAAAGATGGGGGAAGAAACATGTGTCAGAAATATGAGCATCAAGGGACTTTGTTCTTCTGGCTTGTTTTGTTCAGTGGAGTGGAAGTAGTGAAACACAGCCCCTGCCCTCTAGGAGTTTACAGACCAGCCAGGGAGAGAAGAAGTCCTCAACCCTCTGTTGGTTGCTTTCAGCAGAAATTCTTCTCCTGACATATTCTGACACACGTCAGCTGGAGGGTCAGGAGAAAAATCTCCCTGCGGGCTTTCTCAGATTGTTGCCTGAATTCAGTTCGCTGAGGTGGAAGGACCGAAGGCCCTGTTTCCTTGCTGCCCACATTCCTTGCCATGTGGCCCCTTTCATCCTCAAAGCAGTAATGGGGTGCTGAATTCTTCTCAAACTTCAAATCTCTGACCTCTTCCTCTGCTCTCAGCTGGGGAAAAACTCTGCTTTTAAAGGGCTCGCCTGGTTAGATCAGGACCATCCAGGATAATCTCCCTCTTGCCATATAATGTAACCTAATTCATGGGAGCAATATCTCATTGCATTCATAGGTTCCACTCTCACTGAAGGGAATTGTGGAGCCTGTGTGTACCAGAGGACAGATAACTTGGGGGCCATCATAGAAGCTTGCCTACCACAGGTGAATTTCAAGCTAGTCCTCTTAGAGAATGGCAAGCTAGGAATGCTACATAACCATGACGGAGCGATCAGGAAGGTGTTACTTTCCTGTGCCCTCTTTCATTCTTTTTGATGATGGCCCACACTTCTTCAGATTACCAAGTATCAAAGAAGATCCATTGGGACAATTAGTACCTATGTCAGGTCTTCGGGGCCCTCGAACATGTAGCCTAGGAGTGGCTTTCTGCGTGGTGAATTTCATGATTGCTTCTTTCTCTGACTGGTCTGTACATTTCTAGAGGGCAGGAACTTTCTATCTGCGCTCGCACTCGCTAAAACAAAACAAGCCAGAACAACAAACATTCCCTGATCCTCATACTTGTGGCACAGGTGTCTTTCCTCATCTTTGCACCAGGTTTGGCAAAGAGTCATCATGTTTCCATCTATGTCTCTTTGCTTACAAATGACTTCACCTACTGCAGTCTACCTGCTGCCTCCATCTTTCCACTGGTCTTGATCTTGCAAAGGTCACTAGGACTTCCTGGTTATTATACCTAAAAAATAATGAGCATATTTTGTTCCTTATATTATCTGTAAGGCATTCTGGTAGGCACAGTGGGTAAAAGCATTAGGCTGCTAACTAAAAGGTGGGCAGTTCTAACCCACCAGTGCTCTGTGGGAGAAAGATGAGGCAGTCTGCTTTCATAATTATTTACAGCCATGTGAACCCTATGGGGCAGTTCTACTCTACCCTAAAGGATTGCTGTGAATCAGAATGGACTCATGGCAGTAGATTTTATCTTATCTTTGGCATTTTACATTACTGATCAATACTTTCTTCCTGAAACCCTTTCCTTCCTTCAATTCTGTTTCACCACTTTCTACTGGTTCTCTTCTTGCATTGGCAACTGCTGCTTCTTGTCACCGTCACCAGAAACTCTTCTGCTCCTTCTAGGTGTTCATAGATTGGTTTGGCTCAAAACAGTACTCTGAACTAGATTCAAGTCTCGGCTCAGTCTCTCACCGGATGTATGACTTGAGGCAAATCACGTAACTTCTATGAGCCTCAGTTTTCTCTTCTATTAAAAGGGGTTGATATCCATGCCTCAGTGTTTTTGTAAAGATTAGTGACAATGCATATAAAGCACCAATACATCAGCACCATTACTCTTCCATGGCGCTAAACTCATTTTTCACATGTACAATTAATTGACATTATTTATGTTTATCATGTTGTTCAACTACTATCACTGTACATTTCCAGGTTTTTCCATCACCCTTAACAAAACCTCAGTGTCCCCTAAGAAGAGTCCTTCTACTCCCCACCTTTCCACTTGACCCTGGTAACCACTAATACACTTTGTTCTATATATGCTTACCCATCCTAGGTATTTCGTAAAGTGGGATTCTTGATAGATTCTTCATAGCAGAAGCTATATTTTAAAGGGGGGCAGGGCATTCTGATGCAGCTGTTTTAACACTGACATTTTGATAGAGTGACAATAAAATGTCCCATATCCAAATGGGCCTTTCAAAACATCCTTAGTGAGTCTTTCATACTTTTATATCTCTTGTATTTCCTTGCATAATTCTTCAGGCATAATAGGAACTCAATCAATGTTTGTTAATGGTTGTTGTTATGTGCCATCGAGTCAGACCCGACTCATAGCGACCCCTCCTTGGGTTTCCAAGGTGGTATCACTATGGAATTAGATTGCCCAACCTTCCTTCCGTTGTTAATGGTAGAATTAATGAATTAATATATCTCTTTTCTTTGTCTAAATTGTATGCTTCTTGAGGGTAGATAATTTTTTTTTCTTGTTTTAAGATCCCACATGGTTGGTTCTTTCTAAAGGAAATATTAATTTTATCACGTTCTTTTTAAGGGAATAATCCACATTCTCAGACTTAGATGACACTTAAGGGAAGGCTAGACTGAAGCATGCCAGTAAGAAGATTAGCTCTTTAAGTTTTAAGAATCACCAGGAGAAACGTGATTCCTCGACCATCCTCAGTAACTTTTGCTTCAGAGTTAGATTAGATAGAAGGAAGACAATAAGGATGATTAAAATCCCTATTGCTCCACTTAAGTCTATTTCTAAATGCTAATGGACTCCCTAGGAAATCAGGAAACTTCCTTCCCACCCACCTCTCTCTCTTGTGGGCAAGTTTGTATGTGTGTTTGTCTGTTTAATGAATAGGACAGAAAATAATCAGCTCTGTGTGCCCTGCCTGGGGTAGGGAAGGAAAATTACCTCCCTCAGAGAATCTGAATCAAAGATTTCCTATAGCAGAGTGATTAAGAAATAGAGCTTAGGCTTTCAAAAAAGATAGATTCTGTTTTAAATTCAAGGTCTACCACCTGATCTTGGGTAGCAAGTTCTTGAACCTCTCTGATCCTCAGTTTCCTGATCTAGAAAATGAGGATGCTAATAGTACCTCCCCCAAGGATGGTTTCTAGGATTCAATGGGAGTGTTCACATAAAGCCCATAACACACACTTAACAAGTAGTAATAAATCTAGCACAATTCTCTTTGAACAAGAGTGTTTTAATGCCCACCCTGGCCATGAAGCTGTTCTCACAACACTGCTTTGTTCATGGGAATGAGCACACCTGTGTGAGTGCCACATTTCAAAGACCCTCTCCATTCAGCAGTTATTGGGATATAATTATCATTCTATGAAATCAAAGAGAGGCCTATCTAATGACTGCATTTGGACGTAAACTCTATGTTAAATATCATGCTAGTCATAAAAAAATAAGATGATTTTCCTAATGGGTTAGTGATATTTTGGTTGGGTGGGTTGGAAAGAGAATTGGAGGAGTTGTTTTGGTTTTCTCTTAGGACTAAGCACTTCCTTAGAGAACTGAAAATTTATTGGTTCTGATGGAGTTCCTATTTTGGGGTTTGACCTGAGCAATAAGATACCTCCTTCCTTTGGAGCTCTGGTGGCATAGTGCCTAAAACATTTGACTGCTAACCAGAAGACTGACGGTTCAAACCCACCAGCCACTCCTCAGAAGGAAGACTGGGTAATCTACTTCTGTAGAGATACTGCTTTGGAAACCCAAGGAGGGGTTGCTATGAGTTGGATACAACTTGACGGCAGTGAGTTTGTTTTTTTCTTTGGTTCCTTTGTGGAAAAGGCAAAATTCAGAGGTGTCTATCTCAGTCATTTAGAGGGCTTGGAACATTGGTTTCTAATTAAGTAGATCTGGGGTGGGGGTCTAAGAATTTGCATTTATAACAAGTGCCAGGTGATTCTGATACTGCTGGTCCAGGGACTACCTTTGGAGAACATCTGCACTAGGTAAAGTGAGGGAATGACAGCCTCTTACACCAGAAAGATGTTTACTTGTGTTTTATTGACTATGCAAAGGCATTTGATTGTGTGGATCATGACAAATTATGGATAACATTGAGA
>NW_006921897.1:4080167-4082060 GCF_000298275.1 Orycteropus afer afer | reverse complement strand
AAAGAGGGGGAGGCCTTCAACGAGATGGATTGACATGGTGGCTGCGATGATGGGCTCAAGTATAGCAGGGATTGTGGGGCTGGCGCAGGATCGGGCAGTGTTTTGTTCTGCTGTGCATGGGGTCGCTATGAGTTGGAAACGACTCGACGGCACTTAACAACAACAACAACAACACCTGTGTAGGCAGCTCTGGTAGCATAGTGCTTAAGGCACTTGACTGCTAACCAGAAGGCTGGCGGTTCATATCCACTAGCCACTCCTCGGAAGGAAGGTTGGGAAATCTACTGCTGTAGTGCTAGTGCCTCAAAACCCAAGGAGGGGTCGCTATGAGTGGGGTCTGACTTGATGGCACATAACAACAACACCTGTAATATTTTTACCTTTGCCAATCCTTTTCACCTCCATTATCACATTGGTGCTTCAATGATGTCACGTTTAGACAAAAACTATTGTGGATCTCTAATGTTCATGAGAAATAAGAGGATAAGTACGTTTAGTATGAACTCACAACCTTTAGATTCTGTAGTTATTGTGCCTCGTATCTTGTTAACTGGCAACCTACCTGGGAAAATTTCAAAAGAAAAAAGAAAGCAGGCTCTGAAGGCAAACTCTAAAAAAGGATGGCAAATGTGGGTCATCTGTGCCTACATGTTCCCCCATTGTATTCATGACAAGTATTGCCAATCATCACAGTAGTCTTGTCCCATTCTGCTCAGATTTGGTCTCACAACACTTCTGCCGAAGGTGCTCGAGGCAGCCACAACCAATCAGTCAGGGCTGACGCACACTGGTATTTTTCATTCCTTCTTCAAAGGGAAATGAAGATGAATGGAGTGGGACTGGCTTTTTGAATTACCAATTGTAACTCAAACTGAAGATGTTGTCATATACATATACAAATGGTGATTCTAGCAAACTTCCAGGTGTTTCAGCAGCTTACAGAGTCCATTATAAGAAAACAGAGCTATTTTGGTAAAAGCATCCTCCAGCCCAGCAGGTTGCAAGAAATGGCCATGGTCAAGGCATCATTAATTCCTTCAATTATTATTTATTGAAGTCCATTCTAGTGTTAGGCATTGTGCCAGACACTTTTGACTATGCAAATGGATCAGACACAGATACTTCATGATCTAGGAAAGAAGAGATATTCAAAAGTAACTACACCTTGGGGCTTAATGCAGTAAAGGGCTGCAAGGGGCACAGGTAAAGGATAGTGAAAGTTCAGAGGAGGGAGATGTCAGTTTCAAATGTGCCCTTAGATGTGGTGCACCTAATTCCACCTCTAGGTCACAAAGTAACAGAGAACATTAGAAGTTCACTGCTGTAAAACCTCTGTTCTTCAAGTCTTGACCTGTGTCAGTGTCAGGCTCTGGCAAATGGGGATGATACTGGAACCTGTCCCATACAGTGGTTGGAAGGATTAACTAAGTATCTAAATGCGGTGTGTGCTTGTTCAATGGAAGGCATCATATTGTGCCAGCTTAACTCTCTGTAAAGTCAATTCAGAGGACAGGTGCAGTGCCTTGTGGTGATTTCGGATCTTGTCCGTTTAAGTGAATCACTGTTCTGTCAAAACGACCATCTTCTCCTCTTAGCTTGACTCACTTGGGAAATTTACAAAGATACTCACAGCACTTTATTTGAGCCCTATCTTTAGTTGAGCCCAACTGCCCCAAAACCTCAGATAGGAATCTTACACACACACATGTAATATAAAAAATATGATTGTAGAATCTACAAAACACCGCATAACATGGATGAATTTGGAGGACATTATGCTGAGTGAAATAAGCCAATCACAGAAGGACAAATACTGTATTAGTTCATCATCGTAAAAAGTCAAGAAAAGGTTTATATATGGTAGGAAACTTTCTTTGTTGGTTACCAGGGGCG
>NW_006921897.1:4075172-4080067 GCF_000298275.1 Orycteropus afer afer | reverse complement strand
ATACTCTCTTTTGATGCCCTTAATTGCATTGATAGGTGAAAGGCAACATAGGCAATGGTATGTTTTGCCCAGGAGTTTCTTCTTTGGGACTTTCCTAGATTACTTACTTGTTCATTGTTACCCCACTCAAAATTGAGAGCACATCTGATATGTGCTTGGATTTCAACTGGATTCAGGGAAATCATTGTAATTTGGATGGTTGGATGTCTCTTCAAGTCTTCTAAAATAGGATTTTACCAGTGTATGTATTTGTCAATGTTTTTGAAGTAGAGATGTAGTAACTGGCAAGTGACCATTAACTCAGTTCTTCACTTAACATTAGCCAAAATTGAGACCAAATAGGATGGCTCTTTGCTATGACTTTCATGCTTTTGCTGCAACCATCTCATTTTTGGGTAATGAGAAACTAAAGTCTTAACATTTCCACAATTCAAGTCTGAAGTAGAATTTGGGTGTGAATGAAGGTTTTCTGCAGGAATAGAGGAAAATGCAGCCTAGAAAACAAAAAGTGTCTGAAAGAAATGGACCATTCATTATTTTTGAAGACAAAAGGTTAAACATTTCTTGTTGACAGTCTGGAGAATGGTTTCCTGCACCAGGGCACATACAACAAACAGCAAAGACTTCAGAAGCGTTGGTAATAGCGCAATTATCAGTAAAGACCAGCTCAAAACAACTCTCTCACACACACGTATACACCACATATACACACACATGCTACCATTGTTTGAATATGCTCAAATGTTTACAACCCTTTCTGTGCTTTCTTATAGGGAGAGAGATGCTAGCATTGCTTGTAGAATCATATGAAACAGCATGAGTGTGGTAGTTTGTGTGTCAACTTGGCTGGGCCTGGTTGAGTGGCTGGGCAGCTGGATGTAGCATTCCCCACGATGAGACTGGTAATCAACTCCATGGTGGAATCTACTGTGAGCAGCTGAGTAGCTGCCTTAGGGAATGTGGTCTGCTTCCTGTATATAAGCAGAAGCCTTGGGGAATGATCTCTAGCTTATGGAACGCTTGAACTCTGTGTGTAGCCATGTCATTGTTCAGCAGCCTGCCATGCTCTGCTGGCCTTGGGACTTTCAGTGGACTTGAGTTAGTGGCCTGCCATGTGGTTTGGTAACATCGGGACTGTGCCATTTTACTTGTCAACCTTGGGCTTGTCAGCTTCAGCAGCCAGCAACTGTCTAAGTGAAGAAAAGCCTCTAGCTTCAGTGGGCCGGGAGTAGGAGGCACAGCTGAAGCCTAAGGTTGAGGGGCTTTCACCTAGTCCTAGAGCCTGGCACTTTGAACTCGGACTTAAAGCCTCCAAACTGTCAGGGAATAAACTCCTGTTTGTTTAAGCCATCCCATTGGTGGTATATTCTTGTCAGAGCAGCACTAGGTAACCAGAACAATGAGGAATAAGAAGCCATGGAAATAGCATGTGTGGTTATATGTAACTAAAAATGCAATTGGGTTTTGAAAAAGTAAACAACAACCAAAAAACCCAACTAGGTTTTCTTATGCCTCAAAACTGTATTATTGATTTGTTAAACCTCATTCGGGGTGTGTGTGTGTGTGTGTGTGTGTGTGTCCACTGCCATCAAGTTGATTCCGACTCACAGCCTCCCCCCTTGGGTTTCCAAGGCTGTAAATCTTTATGGAAGCAGACTGCCTCATCTTTCTTCTGCCAAGCGGCTGGTGAGTTCCAGCTGCCAACCTTTTGGTTACTAGCCCAATGCCTTCAACACAGCACCACCAGAGCTTATGTAGACACACATACATATACATACATACATACATGCACACTGGGGTCATCCTGAAATAAGATTTAGCATCTTTTCCTTCAATTCTGAGATTTCTATTTTTCTGTAAATTTTGACATGTATATAGCAAAGCCTGTCACATTTGTTACTTTACTGCATCCTCCTAACATCTTGGTGAGACAGATAAAGCCTCCAAGTTTCAGATAAGGAAATGTAGACCCTGAAAGATTAAGTGAGCAGTCATGTCACACAGCTACCAAGTATTGGAGCCTGGACAGTGCTCCCTATGCTTTGCTCTTGAAGCAATGAGCTGCTTCATGGGTTCCTTTCATACCCACAATGTTAGAGATCAATAATTAAAAGCCAGTTTCTAAAACCACCTTAGTCTTGGTATCTCACTAGCTGTGGAACTGTAAGAAATGTTTCCTAGCCTCTGTAAGCCTCAGTTTTCTTATCTGTAAAATGGAGATTTTAATACTTAATTCACAGGAGATGGAAAGATTAATTGAGATGATGTATATTAAGTACCTGGCATGAAATAGTAATAATAGTTGCTTTTGTTATATAGGCAAACGTCCATTTCATAGGAGATAATGTTTGTCTTCAACATCTCCTTCACCCTCTCTTGCCTCTTGATACCCTAAAACCTGCAAGGTTCCTCTCACTTTCTCACTCTGCTCCAAATCATCCACTAGGTTATTTTAGCTAATCCCAGCAACCTGAAAAATGTCTCTTTTCCAGCTTGTGAGGATTAAATGAGATTATGCATATCCACAATCAACACCAATGGACATCAGACGTTATACTGCACTGGGCAAATCTGCTGCAAATGATCTCTTTCAAGTGCTGAAGAGCAAAGATATCTCTCTGAAGACTAAGGTGTGCCTAACCCAGGCCATGGTATTTTCAACAGCCTCGTGTGCATGTGAAAACTGGACAATGAATAAGGAAGACGTAAGAAGAGTTGATGCTTTTGAGTTGTGGTGTTGGTGAAGAATACTGAAAGTACCATGCACTGCCAGAAGACCGAACAAATCTGTTCTGGAAGTGCAACTGGAATGCTCCTTGGAAGCAAGAATGGCCGGGCTTCATCTCACCTACTTTGGACATGTTGTGAGAAAGAACCATGCCCTGGAGAAGGATCTCATGCTTGGGAAAGTAGAAAGTCAGCAAAAAGTGGAAGACCCTCAACAAGATGGACTGGCACACCAGCTACATCGATGAGCTCGAGTATAGCAAGGATTGTGAGGATGGTGCAGGATCAAGCAGTGTTCCATTCTGTTGCACCTAGGGTTACTATGAGTCAGAATCAACTTGATGGCACCTAACAACAACACACATATAAAGCAATTACCCAGCGTCTAGTAAGTGCTCAAGAAATGGAAGGTACTATTATTATTAGGTGTAGTCTTATTATTATTATTATTTCAAAAAAATATTCCTCTCTCCCCATAACTCCTTCATTCTCAACAAACCAGCTCATGTTCTTCTCTAACATGTTGTTTGAGACTATTGGGAGCTCTGGTGGTGTAATGCCTAAGGCACTTGACTGCTAACCAGAAGGGTGGTAGTTCAAACCCACCAGCTACTCCTCGGAAGGAAGGTGGAGCAATCTACTTCCATAGTGATATGGCCTTGGAAACCCAAGGAGGGGTTGCTATGATTTGAAATTGACTGAACAGCAGTGAGTTTTTTGAGTTTATTCAAGGTGACACAGAGTGGTTTGATACAGAGCACAGGTTCTGGAATCGCAAAACTTGACTTCAAGTCACAACTCTGTCCTTTACTATCTGTGTGAGCTTGGATAAGTCCATCACTCTCGCTGAACCTCAGTTTCTTCATCTGTAAAGTGGGGACAATAATAGTGTTTATCTTGAGACTTATTGTGAGAATTAAATGAGATAATTTATATAAATCACTTGACATAAATTCTGGAACTTAGTAAGCACTCAGCAAATGTTACCTGTTATTGTTTTTACTATTATTCATGTAACAATCGTGTATTGACTGCCTAGCATGACCTCTTCCTCCTTGTACTAGAAGTAGGGAGATGAATGGCATAGACATGGTTTGTGTTTTCAAGGAATCTATAATCTACAGTAGTTGTCCTCAGACTTGCACATTAGAACACCTAAAGGGCTTTTAAGGAGCTTTTGGTAGTGGTGATGGTTACAGCATTGGGCTGCTAAACGAAAGGTCAGTGGTTCAAACCAACCAGTTGTTTCACAGGAGAAAGATGAGGCAGTTTGCTTCCATAAAGATTTTACAGCCTTGGAAACCCAGTGAGTTGGAATTGACTTGATAGCAGTGAGTTTGGTTTAGCAGTGTTGGTTGTGTAGTGGTTAAGGCATTTGGTGGATTGAACCCATGAGCCATTCCATGGAAGAAAGATGAAACAATCATCTTCCATAAAGATTTACAGCCTTGGAAACACAATGGAGGTCACTCTGAGTCTGAATTGACTCAATGGCAGTGAGTTTGGTTTTTTGGAAAGGGTTTTTTATGAGTGCCTGTGGCACAGTGGTTAAGCACTTGGCTGCTAACTGAAAGGTTGGTGGTTCAAACCCTCCAGCTACTCTGTGGAAGCCATTCTGTTTCCATAAAGATTAAAGCCTTGGAAACCCAATGGAGCAGTTCTACTCTGTCCTATAGAGTGTCTATGAGCTGGAATTGACTCCACAGCAATGAGTTTTTAAGGGGCTTTTAACACTCTTAATGCTGTATCTGTAACAATGAAATCAGAATCTCTGGGGATGGGATTTGGGCTTCACAATATTTTCACGTGGTTTGAATATATAGCCAGAGTTGAGAACCATTGATATAGAGCAGGGATTGGCAAATGTTTTCTGTATTGCTGTTCGATGCCTTCGAGTCAGTTCTGACTCGCAGCAGCCCTATGTACATTAAAATGAAACACTGCCTGGTCCTGGGCCATCCTTACAATCGTGGCTATGTTTGACCCCATTGTTGCAGCCACTGTATCAATCCATCTTGTTGAGAGTCGTCGTCTTTTTCACTGACTTTCTACTTTACCAAGTATGATGTCCTTCTGCATTGATTAGTCCTGCCTGATTTGTTGTTGTTAAGTGCCGTCGAGTCATTTCCAACTCATAGCGACCCCATGCACAGCAGAACGAAATACTG
>NW_006921897.1:4071165-4072107 GCF_000298275.1 Orycteropus afer afer | reverse complement strand
GGGCCTGAGTTGCCTCTCCTCACCTAATCCCTTCAGCTGATTGCTCTTCTCTCTGGCTTCCTGGCTTTTTATCCCCTTTCTCCTGCTCTTTCTGCTTGCTACTTAGGGCATCCCTGAGTTGTCTCTCCTCACCTGTAACCCTGGGGCTGACTGATAGCATGTCCAAAATATATGAGCCAAAGTCTCACTCATGTACCAACTGCCAACGAATAAGACTGTTAGGCTTTGTGGACCATGCAGTCTCTGTTTCAATTACTGCACTCTGTGTCTGAAGCCAAAAGCAGCCATAACCAATACACGAATGAATGAATATGGCTGTCCTCCTGCAAAACTTTATCTACAAAAAGCAGGCTATAGCTTGCTGCCCCCTGATCCACAGTGCTAAGGTAAATCAAAGATTACAATATTACATGGCAGATTCCATGATGAGTCAAAAAGAACATTGAAGAAGCAATGAAATTTATGCTGAGTCTTGAGGAGTATGTAGAAGCTAGACAGAAGCAGGATGAGGTGGGGGTAGGGTAGGGGTGGGATAGAGGGAAGAACTTCCAAGGAGAAGAAAAGTGACAGTAATATCTGTTAAATGAACACAGAGATTTGATGGAACTGCAAATACTTGCTATAGCTTGAGCGTACAGTAGGTATTAAGGGAGAGGTAGTAGATTAACCTGGAGAGAGATGAACAAACAGACAGGAACCAGGCCATGGTGAGTTTTATTTATTTATTTATCTTAAATGCACTTTATTGAAATATAATTTATGTACAGTAAAATACACAAACTGAAGTGACATGGGTCAATGCAGTTTTTTTCTTTTTGGCAGTGTTCTCTCCCCTCCTCTCCCACCCGTAGCAACCAACAAAGAAAGTTTCCCTCCATATATAAACCTTTCCTTGACCCTCCACCACAACGAACTGATACTATATTTGTCCTTCTGTGATTG
>NW_006921897.1:4057839-4068235 GCF_000298275.1 Orycteropus afer afer | reverse complement strand
GACAGTACTTATATATACACCACCTGTTTCCTTTCCTGTTGTCAGCCTCTTGTATGTCCCTGCCAACCTTGGCAAACAGAGCCTATTCTTAGGTCCCTGGAATCTGAATGAGAATGCTATCACTTTAAAATCCAAAATGATTGTCACTTGTAAAGATTCAAAATGGCTGCACTCTTGGTCACTTTAAATATCCAAAATGGCTGCTGCATGTGAACAATCAAAATGGCTGCACCCTTCAGACAGTGGAAAGTCCACAGCTCAGTTTGTCTCCCTCCTTGCTCTTTCCCTTCGTAGTCATTGGCCACCAGCACAGTCGTCCCTGCAGTGCTTGGTGACCAGGGCTGATCTTTAGGTCAATTATCAGTTCCCAACACCACTTGGAAATATTCAGGCTGTTGGTCCCTTCAGAGTAGCTGACGGTCCACAGCTCCAACCATCTCTGTACTCACAGTTTTTATTCAGGTTTTTCCACTAGTTGGTGCCTAATCTGCTTCTGTATAGTTCCTTTCAAAGCTCAGGGCTCCAGGATTATCTTCTGTATCTCTGTCAATTTGTTTTTCTTTTCTTTGTTGAAGAGGGTCTTTGTCACTTGTCTGCCTATTCCTCCATCTTACCAGAAGTCTCCCATGGTGAGCTTTATATGCTGGGTTAAGAAGGCTCAATTTTATCTTGAAGACCATGAGGAACAGTGACACAATTAGAGTCACATTTTCAAAAGAGCACTCTGGCAGGTGGGGATGAGGGGTTGGAAGGAGGGCAGCAGGTTAGTCACAGGCAAGAAACAATGATAATGATCATGGAAGAAATAATGAGATTATGAACTAAAGCAGTAGCATTAGTGGTAGGAGAAGTGAAGGAATCCAAAATACATGAAGAAGTAGAATGGACAACAGGTGGTGGGTGACTGATTTGGGAGGGGGCAGTTAGGGAGAGAGGTGCACCAAGAATAAAACCTTGAGAAAGGAGTATGGCGAGAGTAACACTGGTGAAAAGATGAAAGAAGACTGTGAGTGTGATTTTAGACATATGGAACTTGTGATGCCAAGTTGGACATCCAGTTGGATATATCCAATAGGCAGTCTTGAGTGTAGGAATGAGATTTGTATGGGTGATAGAGATTTGGCAGTCAACAGTATATAGATGGTTGTTAAAGGAGTGGTTTTTGATAAGTTTACTCATGCAGTGTTGATAAAGAATGGATTTTTTTTTTAATCAAGGTCCTGGGAATACACATGAGAAGAGAGTGATGGAAAAGGTTATGAGGGTAGTTATGAGTGTTGCAAGAAAACCAGAGTCAGCAAAGTCACAGATATCTCTCTCATTTATAAAGCACTTGCTGTGTGTCAGGAACTGTGCTTAGCATTTCATATAGATCATTGTATTTCCAACAACTCTCTAGGGTGGGTAGTATTACCATCTCAATTTCAAACTTGAGGAAACTGAGACTTGGAAGGCTTACGTAATTTGTCCTGGAACACAGAGCTGGTTTGATTGACCCTGTGGCTCTGACTCAAAGGGACATGCTTTTTAACTACTACACTACCCTGCCTTCCATAGGAAATCAAGGCTGAAGAGAGTTTTCAAAAGGAAGAATTAGTCCATGTCAAATGCTGCAAAGATGAAGTAGAGCAAGGACCAAAAATGTGTACTTTGTATGTGCCAGGAGCCAGAATATAGTGGGTTAATGAGTGAATGGGAGGTGACGAAGTAAGAAAATTCTTCCAAAGGTTGATTATTCCATGAAGACTTTGCCTGTGAAATGTAGGAGAGTGATAACAGGGCAGGCCATGGAATCATGAGATGCATGTATTATTTTATTTTGTTTTGTTTGCTTGTTTTTAAGATGGAAGAGGCCTGAGTATGTTGAAATGCTAAATTGGAAGGAATCTGTAGAGAGAGAAAGTTTGAAAACAGAAGTGAGAGGTGAGATGAAGTTCCAGGAAAGGCAGGACAGGGAAGCCAGAGCATGGGACTGGCTTCAGAGAGGATCAGGGTCACCTCTTCCACTGAGATGGGAAAGAAAGAGGAAAAGCTGGATAGGAATGCCGGACAGAATTGCAGAAATTGAGGGAGAACTTTCTCAATGGCATCTATTTTCCTTGAATCTGAGCTCTACCCCTCCAGGTTCACACTGTAGCCTTCTCCACCTGCTCTGTAGGCAGGAAGAAGGCCTGTTTGGAACTGTGAATTGGGTTTGACCAATGGGAGGCCCCAACAGGAGATGGGAGAGAATGAGGCAAGAGAGGCCCCAGCACCCTCCTTACTGGGTTGCTTCAGGTTGACTATTTCTCCCTGGCAAAGGCTATAGCTCCTATATACACTTACCCTCAGCAGGTTCTGATAACAACCTGCTTTTCTAGCCCCTGCAAGCCTAGGGGTGTGACAGGCCTTGCTGTTGCTAGCCCCAGGGTCTACACATTGTCTTGTTAGTTTTCCAAAACTCTACATCCACCTTGTATATGATCCCTTCATTAAACTTACTTCAGTTGCCAGTTTGGAAGTGGCATGTGATTTCTGCCAGGACTAGACTGAGAGAGGAGGCAAAGTCATTCACTGAGAATGAGGAGGTGATGTGAGGAGGTGGTTTAAGGAGAGTGGAAAAGGTTTGCAATGACTTTCAAGAGGAATGGAATGGAAATTGACAAGGGACATGCAGAAATTCTGGGCAGTGTTGAGGCAGAGATCCAGCTGCAGCTGGAATTTGCCCTTGCATAGGATCAGAGAAAGCAGTTGCTTGGCTTGGTCATGGTTCAAATTTTGCCAATGGCTGAATGGGCAATGTGGTTCAAAAAAGAAAGAATAGTTGAAAAG
The DNA here is from genome assembly GCF_000298275.1 of Orycteropus afer afer. NCBI lineage: Eukaryota > Metazoa > Chordata > Mammalia > Tubulidentata > Orycteropodidae > Orycteropus > Orycteropus afer. Next base: position 4,065,424 of record NW_006921897.1, on the reverse strand, counting down.
CAAGATGGAGAGAGAAATCATAAAGCCAGCAGGTTTCTCCCTGCAAGTACTCAATCAATAAAAACCAAAAAAGCAAAAACAACCCACTGCCATCGAGTCATTTTCAGTTCAAAGTGACCCCCTTAGGACAAGCCTGTATATCTTTATAGAAGTAGACTGCCTCATCTTTCTCCCAAGGAGTGACTGCTGGCTTGAACCTCCAACATTTTGGTTAGCAGCCAAATGATAATCATTTGAAAGTGGTTTTATTTTATAGAGTTCAAACCTCTTTGCATCTCGGTCACCCAGGCAGGGTCAGGCCTAGTCTGAGACTAGTGAAGTAACTAGGGCATCAAATTTAAAGATGCACTCATTCTCAGAGGCAGATCTTACACGCGCATGACCCTGGAAATGAGTACCTCCTTAAATTTTATGCCCCTAGAGCCTTCCCTTTCTCACCCTAGCCCTGGCCGTTCGCTCAGAGTCCTGATCCCTGAAGATAGCTATTAATATTTTGGTATATTTCCTTCCAGTTTGTTCTCCTAGTCATTTATCTATTTCATTAAATGTAGATCATACTGCTTATACAATTTTTATCCAGCTTTATTTACTTGACATTATAATGAAATTGAATCTTCTTTAGAAGATTGTATTATGTCTCTGTTCACTGGCAATACTTATTCACTGCAGCAAAAACAGACAATACAGATAAGCAAAAAGAAAAAAGAAAAAGAAAGATTATCTGTACTCTCACCACCTTGAGAAAACCACTCTCATCACTTTGGCGCATACTGAGATTGATTCATGATGAAAAAAACTATTTTTGCTACAGAAATATACCACGAGCTTGTGGAGGGCTGTGCAATGAATATTTGTAGTTAATGGAGGATAATGAAGTTAGAATCGGGGTTCTGGGAAGGAAGGGAAGGCACCAGGGCCACAACCTTGAGTGGGAGACAAGCACACCTGCCCAAAGACCCTACATTTTATCCCCAAGCATCAAAGAGCCTGTTCTCCCACACAAAGTACTCAAAATGCTTAATCTATGGGAGGAGTTATGAGAAAAAGTGGAAAAAAAATCCTGTTTGTTTGAATGTTGTCGTTAGCTGCAGTTGAGTTGCCCCGAGCCCATGGGGACTCCATGCCCAGTGCTCCATCCCCATGATCAGTTACATTATCAGACCACTGTGATCCATAGCGTTCTCATTGGCTCCCGTTTGAAAGCAGACCTTCAGGCTTTTGTTCTTTGTCTTAGTCTGGCAGCCCCACTGAAAGCTGTTCAGCAATATGGTACCACGTGAGCCTCCTCTGACAGACAGGCGATGGCTGTATGTGAGATGCACTGGCCAGGAATCACAGCTGCATTGTTGTTGTTGTTAGGTGCTGTCAAGTTGGTTCCAACCCGTAGCGACCCTATGTCCAACAGAATGAAGCCCTGCCCAGTCCTGGCCATCCTCACAATCTTTTTATGCTTGAACCCATCATTGCAGCTGTTGTGCTGATCTGCCTCATTGAGGGTCTTCCCCTTTCTTGCTGACCCTCTACTTTACCAAGCATCACATTCTTCCCCAGGGACTAGTCCTTTCTGACAACATGACCAAAGTAGGTGAAACAAAGTCTGGCCATTCTCACTTCAAGGAGCATTCCAGCTGCACTTCCTCCAGGACAGATTTGTCTGTTCTTCTGGCCAGACCAAAACTTCACTGCCATCAAGTTGGATCTGACTCACAGCGACCCCTCCTTTGGTTTCTGAGGAGGTACCACTACAGAAGTAGATTGCCCAACCTTCCTTCTGAGGAGTGGCTGGTAGGTTTGAACCTCCAGCCTTCTGGTTAGCAGTCAAATGCCTTCTGCCAAGTCCGTGGTATTTTCAGCATTCTTAACTAACACCACAATTCAAAGACATCAACTACTCTTCCATCTTCCTTATTCATTGTCCAGCTTTTACATGTATATGAGGCGATTGAAAACACCATACTTAGGTTAGGCACACCTTAATCTTCAAAGATCCCTTGCAGCAGATTTTCCCATTGCAATACAACATCTGATGCTCCTTCCATTGGTGTTAATTGTGGATCCAAGTAAAATGAAATCCCTAACAACATCAATCTTTTCTCCATTTATTGTGATGTTGCTTATTGGTCCAGTTGTGAGGATTTTTGTTTTCTTTATGTTGAGAGGTAATCCATACTGAAGGCTGTAGTCTTTGATCTTCATTGGTGAGTGCTTCAAATCATCTTCACTTTCAGCAAGCAAGGTTGTGTCATACCCATATCACAGGTTGTTAGTCTTCCTCCAATCCTGATGCCACACTGTTCTTCATACAGTCCAGTTTCTCAGATTATTTGTTCAGCATACAGATTGAATAAGTATGGAAAAGGATACAACCCTGATGTACACCTTTCCGGATTTTAAGCCATGCAGTATCCCCGTGTTCTGTTCAAACAACAACCCCCTGGTCTATGTACAGGTTCCTCATGAGCATGATTAAGTGTTCTGCAATTCCCATTCTTCTCAATGTTGTCCATAATTTGTTATGATCCACACAGTTGAATGCCTTTGCATAGTCAATAAAACACAGGTAAACATCTTTCTGGTATTCTCTGCTTTTAGCCAAGATCCATCTGACATCAACAATGATATCCCTCATTGCACACCCCCTTCTGAATCTGGCCTGAATTTTGGGCAGTTCCCTGTCAATATACTGCTGCCACAGGTGGCTAGTGTTTACCATTACTGGAAAGTGCAGTCAATAAACCTTTATTTTCTTGTTAGGCTTACAGACAAATGGAAACTCTGATCAGTAAGGTACAGCCTGTGGATATTCTGAGATATGATGGTGTTTATATGTGCAACTTAGTGATAGTACTGCTTTCAAGAGTTGATGGGTGCTGAGGAAGTGAAGATCTTATTTCTCAGGGGCGTATGTTATACCAGTCCAGTTGTCATTGTGTTAGTTCTGACTTATGGTGACCCTATGTATGGCATTATAGAATTGTGGTCCATAGAGTTTTCAATGAGTAATTTTTCAGAAGTAGATCACCAGACTTTTCTTCTGAGACACTCTGGGTGGATGTTAACCTTCAACCTTTCCATTAGCAGCCAAGCACTTAAGCCCAATGAAATAAAAGATGACAGGACCCAAATTTGGGGATGTGAGCAAGTCTAAAAGATATGAGAGGAGAGGGGAAGGATCAATTATATCCTCCTCCCTTCATTAAAAAGAGCTCTGGTGGCATAGTGGGTAAGGCATTTGGCTGCTGAGTTGGGTACCCTTCATTAATGGTGGGATATAGGAGGAAGCACCTGGAGTTTGGCATGGAGGAAGCTAAGAGCTTGGTCTTGGCCCAACTCTGTGCTAAGCACTTTGTAAACACGGTGTCACTTAGTCTCACATGCACACCTTGTTGGAATTGGCCCAACTTGGATGTGAATCATTACTCTATCAGTCACTATCTCTTTCAATTTGGGCAAGTCACCTTCATGCTCTCCAAATCTCAGGTTCCTCATCTGTGATACAGGACAAACAGTGCCAGTTCTCTGAAAGGTTCTGACAATAATCAAAAGAGATAACAGCAGTGTAAGACCTCTGCACATTCTGCATACCCACAGAAGGTACGTTATTGCAGGTGTAGGGTGTTTTCTGTCATTAAGTCATTCATTCTTTCAACAAATACTGCAAAACTTCTTTACCAAGTATCAGACCTAGCTTGGACTTGCTATCACAGGAAATCTAGTATAAAAGTGGCATGGAGGTGGCGTTTTTTGACCTCTTCTAGCTTCACAAGGGGAGAAGAGGATCAAGATCAACAGTCTAAACCTGATTCCTATGAGGTGGAGTTCAGACATGCCTTACTCTCCAACCTTTTTCCAGTTCTGACACCAACTGTCCCTCCCACAGCACTCTCTACTTCTCTGCTACGTTTGATAATTCATTGCAGTGACCACACAGAACACACACAATATTAATGATTATGGGGTTTATTAGGGAAGTAAAAGGTTATAATTCAGGATCAGAAATGACTAGGGATTCTTTGATCAGGACAGCCACTTCTCAGCCATGCTCACAGGTCTCTGTCTGGCCCTTGGCCTCACAACCACTTGTCCTCCATCCTGCTTGGGCAAGTGTTACAAAGCAATTTGAACTCTCCTGATAAACCCCCAGAGGCACCCCATTCCACCAGGAAGCCTCCTGCCCAAAGGCACTCAGATTTCTTGTTCCATCTGCCTGGGAAGCCCACTGCTCTGGCTCATGCCAGTCTCTTGGTTCTGCTGCCACTGCTTTTCACCATCTCTGGTGTCACAGCTCTCTGCTGGATTGAGGAGGTTCATTACAGGGATCCAGGGTCCAAAGAATGCACTTCATTGTTGGCTCTTCTTTCTTAATGGTAATGAAATCTTTCCACCTCTAGGATGGCTCATTTTAATCCTAGAGGGGTGGCAAAACTGATCAAACTTATTTGCAAGGTCCCACGCCCCACAAGGGGGGGGGGGTGCCATGCACCTTATTTACATTATTAGTAAGCTATCCAGTCTCCTGGGAGCTCTGGTAGTGTAGTGCCTAAGGCATTTGACTGCTAAGCAGAAGGCTGGTAGTTCAAACCCACCAGCCACTCCTCAGAAGGAAGACTGGGCAATCTACTTCCATAGAGATATCACCTCAGAAACCCAAGGAGGGGTTGCTATGAGTTGGTTTCAACTCAACGGCATTGAGTGTGGTTTGTTTTTGTATCCAATCTCTTTAGTGGACCACAGGCATCTGACATTTGTATTGTCCTACCCAGTCATTTGATGGAAGTTACAATGATTATGGCTAAAGCAGCCATATTGAGTAATTCACTGCACTGCACCTGGACTCCTGGACCATTCTTCCTTAGTTACAGTTAATAACTGGGAAACCTACCTAAAGGAATCTGCTTCCTTTAAGGAATAAGTGGACAAAAAAAAAAAAAAAAAAAAAAACCCAGGAGACAGTGTAGCTATCTCAACAGCTCAAACCAAATTTACTGGGATAACACTTGGGAGGTCAGGACCAGAGGATCCAAAATCTGACTTGTCTTCCTCTTACTAAGTGAGGCTGGATTACAAAATTGCATTGTATGGACATGGTTATCTACTTGCCCCCGTGGCCTGTACTCTGGCCAATCTCACATCTACTTCTGTGCACCCAGGACTGATGCAATTACTTGGAGGATGGGCCTGAGTATGAGAAAGATAACATATCCAGGGCTGTTTTTCCCAAGGCAATTGCCCCGCAAAAGGAAGCCCTCAATCCTCAGTAGTGGCACAGAAAATAAAGGTAAATAAAAGTAAACATACGTGGATAAAAGCTAGGACCTGGTATTTGCTCACTAACTGAATGAGAAGGAAATCTATTTCCGGCACTACCCCAACCCCTAGCCAGTTTGGGCCTATACTTCCAGGTGGAAGGGTCCTAGCTCCAGTGCCATGGTTGGTTTCTCTCTCTCCCTCTTCCTCTTGTTCTTCTTTAAGCAACTTTATTGAGGTGTAATTGGCATGCAATAAACTGAACATATTTAAAATTGTACACTTTGATACCTGTCAGTAATCAAGATAATGAACACATTTATCAACCACAAATTTTCTTGTGCCCCTTTGTAATTTCTCCCTCCCACCCCTGGCCACCACCATCCGTGATCAGGCAGTCACTGATCTGTTTCTGTCACTAGAAATTTATGTGCATTCTTTAAAATTTTATATGAATGGAGTCATACAACAGTATGTGGTCTTTTTTTCTTCTGATTTCTTGCATATAGCACAATTATTTTCATCTTCATGTTGTTGCATGTAGCAATATTTCATTATTTTTTTATTTTTATTGTTTAGGAGTATTTTACAATTTGTTTGTCCATATATCTACTGACAGACAATTGGGTTGTTTTCAGTTTAGGGCTGTTATATATAAAGCTGCTATCAACATTCAAGTACTAGTCTTTTTATAAACATATGCTTTCTGTTATCTTGGGCAAATACTGAGGAATGGAATGCTTGCATCATATGGTTGTTGTATATTTAACTTTTTAAGAAACTGCCAAATAGTGCTGGCAAAACTGGATATTCATTTGCAGAAGAATGATACAAGATCTTTACCTCACACCATACACAAAAACTAACTCCAGATGGATCAAAGGCTTAAATGTGAAACCTAAAACTAGGGGCAAATTTAGGGACCCTAATATATGGCATAAATAGACTATCAACCATAACCCAAAATGCACAAACAACAGAAGAGAAACCAGATGATTGGGACCTTCTAAAAAATAAATTTTCATATGTTTCCAAAGTCTTCTCCAAAACAGTCAAAAGAGAACCTACAGATTGGGAAAAAGTATTTGGCAATGACATCTCCGACGAGGGATTTATCTCTAGAATTTATAGAAAACTCCAACACTTCAATAACAAAAAGACAAACAATCCAATTAAAAAATGGGCAGAAGACATGAGTAGACACTTCACCAAGGAAGATATTCAGGTGTCCAACAAACATATGAAGAAATGCTCACGATCATTAGCCATTAGAGAGATGCAAATCTAAACAACAATGAGATACCATCTTGCCCCAGAACTAATAGCAAAGTTCAACAAGACAGAAAGTAAGATATGCTGGCGAGGATGCGGAGAGATTGGGACTCTCATACACTGCTGGTGGGACTATAAAATGGTACAACCACTGTGGAAAACAGTATGGTGATTCCTTCAAAAGTTGGAATTAGAAATACCATTTGACCCAGCCATCCCATTACTAGGTTTACATCCTAAAGAAGTGAAAGCCATGACAATAACAGACATATGCACACTCATGTTCATCACAGCACTATTTACAATAGCAAAAAGATGGAAACAACCTAGGTGTTCATCAACTGAGGAATGGATAACCAAACTATGGTACATACTCACAATGGAATACTATGCAACCCTAAAGAATAACATAGAATCTGCAAAACATCGCATAGCGTGGATGAACTTGGAGGACATTATGCTGAGTGAAATAAGTCAATCACAGAAGGACAAATATTGTATTAGTCCATTATTGTAAAAGTCAAGGAAAGGTTTATCTATGGAAGGAAATTTTCTTTGTTGATTACCAAGGGTGTTAGATAGGTAGAGATAAGTATTGATTTAGGTGAAGAGAAGAGCAATGTGAGTAATCAACATGGTGGCACTGAGGAAGAGGAAGACATACAGTGGTACATGGGAGGTGCAGATAACAAAGATGAACCCTTTTGCACATACAGTACTGCCTTGTCAGTGAAGGCTAATACGGGTATACGGGTGGATGGATGGGTGGGCAGGCTGAACTGTTAGGTATGTCTATGAAGTGGGGAGTGTACCCAAGACCATGTATACGGTTGGCAGACAATGGTTCTACAAGTGTATTTGTATGTTCTGTAAGAATTCCCAAGTGTATAATAGAGCTGACAAGGGACAAGGCTGTAGTCACTTCTTGATCACAACTACTTGGTCACACACTACTCAGAGGGAGTGAGTAGTTGAACCTGTGGGCTCGAAATCATAGTCACGGGGGACATCAAACTCAATTGGCATAACATACTACACAAAACATTGTTCCTCCTCCTACTTTGGC
>NW_006921897.1:4053582-4056488 GCF_000298275.1 Orycteropus afer afer | reverse complement strand
ACTCCTCGGAAGGAAGATTGGGCAATCTACTTCCGTAGTGATACTGCCTCGGAAACCCAAGGAGGGGTCGCTATGAGCCAGGGATCGACTTGAGGGCAGTAAGTTTTTGGCAAATCTTTACTCCCAGTCAATGGCTTGTTCTTTTATGTTCCTATCAGTATCTTTTGAAACAAAGAAGTGTTTAATTTTGATGCAGTCCAGTTTATCAATTTTTGTTCTTTGATGGATTTTGTTTTCAGTGTCGTGTCGAAGAAACTTTGCCTAACTCAAGGTCACAAAGACTTTCTCCTATATTTTCATCTAGAAGTTTTATAGTTTTAGGTTTAACATTTAGGTCTATGATTCATTTTCAATTAATTTTTGTACATGGTGGAAAGTACGAATCAAAGTTGTTTTTCTGCGCTGAATTACATTTGTATATTTGTCCAGATTTGTTTGGACCTACTTCTGGACTCTATGCTACTTATTACTGGACCTTTAGAAAAGTCTTAAAATCCTCCAATTTTGTCCTTCTTTTTCAAAATTTATTTATTTATTTATTTTACCTATTTTAATTCCTTTGCACATCCATGTTGTTGCTGTTAGGTGCTGTCAAGTTGGCTCCGACTAATAGCGACCCTGTGTACAGTGGAACGGAACACTGCCTGGTCCTGTGTCAGCCTCACAATCCCTGCTACACCTGAGCCCATCATTGCAGCCACTGTGTCTGTCCATCTTGTTGAGGGCCTTCTCCTTTTTTGTTTACTCTCCACTTTACCAAGCATGACATCCTTCTCCAGGGAATGGTCCCTTCTGAAACCAGCTTGCATTTCTGGAAGTTCTCTGTCAATATAGTGCCGCAACCATTTTTTAAATATCTTCAGCAAGATTTTACTTGCGTGTGATATTAATGATATTGTTTGATAATTTCCACATTCTGTGGGATCACCTTTCTTTGGAATGTATATAAATATGGATCTCTTCCAGTCAGTTGGTCAAGTAGCTGTCTTCCAAATCTCTTGGCATAGACGAGTGAGTACCTCCAGCATGGCATCCATTTGTTGAAACATCTCAGTGGATATTCTGTCAATTCCTGGAGCCCTGTTCTTTGCCAACTCTTTCAGTGTAGCTTCAACGTCTTCCTTCACTATCATTGGTTCTTGATCATATGCCACCTCCTGAAATGGATGAACATTGACCAATTCTTTTTGGTATAGTGACTCTGTGTATTCCTTCCATTTTCTTTTGATGTTTCTTCCATCATTCATTATTTTGCCCGTAGATTCTTTCAATATTGCAACTTGAGGCTTGATTTTTTTTTTTTTTTCAGTTCTTTCAGCTTGAGAAATGCCAAGTGTATTTTTCCCTTTTGGTTTTCTAACTCCAGATCTTTGTACATTTCATTATGGTGATTTACTTTGTCTTTCAGAGATGCTCTTTGAAATCTTCTGTTCAGCTCTTTTATCTTTTTATCTTGTCATTTCTTCCATTTGCTTTAGCTATTCTTGGTTCAAGGGCAAGTTTCAGAGTCTCTTCTGACATCCATTTTGGTCTGTTCTTCCTTTCTTGTCTTTTTAATGATCTTTTGCTTTCTTCATGGATGATGTTCTTAATGTCATCCCACAATTCCTCTGGTCAGTTCTTTGAGAAGTGAATGCCTCCTTCCTCCTTCTGAGTCCGTCTGATTTTGGAAGCTCCACTGAAACCTGCCCACCATGGGTGACCCTGCTGGTATTTGAAATACTAGTGGCATAGCCTCCAGCCTCACAGCAACATGCAAGCCACCACAGTATGAAAAACGGAAAGATGAGTGGTGGTGCACATCCATATAAAATGTAAAATATGATTGTCAATGTTAACAAAAGCCTGCTGGGGTTTTGACTGGTATTGTGTTGACTCTGTAGATCAACCTGGGATAATTGAAATCTTCACACTATTGTGTCTTTCAGCCCATGAATGAGATAAATATCTTCATTTATTTAGATCTTTCATTTCTCTTAGTGTTTTATATTTTTAGTATACAAGCTTTGTACTTCTGTTGTTATATTTATTACTAAGTTTTTATGATTTTTGATGTTATTATAAATGAAAGTGCTTCTTAATTTCATTTTTGGATCACTCGTGGCTAGTATATAGGTACAATGGACTTTTCTATATTAGTCTTGAAAACTTCGTGAACTTGTCTATTAGTCCTAATAGTTTTTAGTGGATTGCTTAGGATTTTCTATATATGAGAACATGTCATCTGCCAGTAGAGATAGTTTTATTTCTTTCTTTCCTATTTGGATGCTTTTTATTTCTTTTTCTTGCCTTATTGTACAGGCTAGAAACTCCAGTACAATGTTGAATAAAAGTAATGAAGGCAGATATCTTTGTCTTGTTCCTGGTCTTAGGGGAAAAGCCTCCAGTCTTTCACCATTAAGTAGGATGTTAGCTGTGGAGTTTGTGTAGATGACTTTTATCAGATTGAGGAAGTTCACTTTTACTCCTAGTTCATTTTGAGTTGTGAGAGTTTGTTGAGAGATGTGTTTCAAGAATGGATGTTGGAGTTTGTTAAATGTTTTTTCTGTTTATTGAGATATTCTTTTTTTCACTGTTAATATAGTGAGTCATGTTGATTGATTTTTCAAATGTTAAATCAACCTTGCATTCCTGGGATAAACTTCACTTAGTCAAGACATATTACTCATTTTACATATTGTTAGATTCAATTTCTAAATTTAAAAAACAAAATGCATCTATATTCATGAAAGATATTAGTCTGTAGTTTTTGTTTTCTTTAATTGTAATGTCATTGTCTGGGTTTAGTGTTAGGGTAATGCTGGTCTCATAAAATGAGTTGAAAAGTATTTCCTCTTCTTCTATACCTCGGAAGAGTTTGAGAAACATTGATGTCAGTTCTTCAATGTTTGGTAGAATGCACCTGT
>NW_006921897.1:4043052-4053442 GCF_000298275.1 Orycteropus afer afer | reverse complement strand
ACTTGACAGCAGTGGATTTTTTTATTAAATACATTTTATTGAAATATAATATATGTACAATGAAATACACAAAACTAAAGTGACATTGGTCAATGCATTTTTTTTTTCAGTGTTCCCTGTTTTAACTATAAATTTTATTTCTTTAATAGATATAGGGCTATTCAAGTTATCAAACTTCTTCTTTAATGAGCTTTGTTAGTTTATGCCTTTCAAGGAATTTGGCGATTTTCATCTAAGTTGTCAAATTTACTTACGTAAAGTTGTTCATGATATTCCTGTATTATTGTTTTCATTTCTGTAGAATGAATAGTAGTGTTGCTTTTCTCAGTCCTAATAATGGTAATTTATATCTTCTTTCTTTTTTCTTATCAGCCAGCCTTGTTAGGCTTATCAATTTTATCGATCATTTCAAAGAACTACCTTTGGATTTCATTGATTTTTCTCTATTAATTTTCTATTTCACTCATTTTCACTCTGATCTTTATTATTTCCTTTCTTCTGCTTATTTTGTGTTTTATTTGCTCTACTTTTTCTAGTTTCTTATGGTGAAAGCTGAAGTCATTGATTTGAGATCTTTTTTCTTTTCCAATGTAGGCATATAATGCTATAAATTTCTTGCTTTCACGCAAATTTTATGTTGTATTTTTACACTTATTTAGTTCAAATTGCTTTCTAATTTCCTTTTTGACTTTTTCATTGACCCATGAATTATCTACAAGTGTATTATTTCATTTCCAAATATGTTTTTGTTATTGATTTCTCATTTACTTCCATTTTGTTCAGAGAACATATTTTGTATGAGCTGATGCCTTTTAAATATATTAAGATTAATTTTATAGCCCAGATTATGGCCTACTTTGGTAATTAGTCCATGCATACTTGGGAAGAATATGTATTCTACTGCCATTGAGTGAGGTGTTCTGTAATGTCAAATAGATCCCTTTGGTTGATTGGTATTCTTGAGATCTTAATCCTTATTGCTTTTCTGTTTAGTTGCTCTATTATTTGTTGAGAGAAAGAGGTATCAAAATATCCAAATATAGTGAATTTGTCTATTTCCCACTGCAGTTCTATCTGGTTTTGTTTCATGTATTTTGATGTTGTCTTATTAGTTATATAAATGTTTAAAATTGCTATGTCCTCTGATGAGTTGGCCAGTTTATCATTAGATTACTTTCTTTATCCCTGGCATTATTATTTGCTTTGAAATCTGCTTTGTCTGAAATTAATATAAACACTCCAGCTTTCTTTTGGAGTAGTGTTACTATGGTATATATTTCAATCAATTTATATTTAACTTTTGATGTCTTTATTTCTAAGGTATGTTCTTATATGTAGCATGTAGTTGAGTCTTAATTTTTTTATGCAGTCTAAAAATCTCTGCCTTTTAATTGGAATGTGTACTACTTATCTATTGTTACATAACAAATTATCCCCAAATTTAGTGATTTAAAATATCAAATATTTATTATATCACAGTTTCTGTGGGCCAGGAATCTGGGTGCAGCTTACCTGGGTTCTTGGATCAGAATTTTTCACAGGCTGCAATCATGGTATCTGGTGCATCAGCAGGGAGTCACTAGTTCCATCCCATACGCAAAGTGAGGGAATTTCATAAAGGTGTAAACACCAGGAGGAAGAGATCCTTGGAAGCCATTATAAAGACTGCCTATCACAAGGTGTTTGGACCATTTACACTTCATATGATTATTGATATGGTTAGGTTTAAGACTATGATTTTGGTATCTGTTTTCTATTTAACCCATCTGTTTGTAATCTTTTTTTGCCTTCCTTTGAATTAATTGACTATTTTTTTATTATTCCATTTATCTCTATTATAGTTTATTAGCTATAGATCTTTTTTTTATCTTAGTGCTTGCTTTAGTGTTTATAGTAAACATTTTTAACTTTATCACACTCTACCTTTAAATGATTTTAGATCACTTCACATGTAGTATAAGAATCTTATCATAGTACACTTCCATTTCCCACCTTCTAGCCTTTATACTTTGGTTTTTTTGTTTGTTTGTTTGTTTTTGTTTTTGTTTTTAGCCTTTATACTTTGGAGGCCATATATTTTATTTCATATCTGGTATAAATTCCATAATATATAGTATAATTTTTGTTTAACAGTCAGTTATCTTTTTTAAAAGACCTGAATAATAAGAAAAACATCTTGTAGATTGACCCACGTAGTTACCGTCCTTGGTGCTCTTCATTCATGTGTGTAGCTGCAAACTTCCGTTTGGTATCATTCCCTCAGTCCTAAAGGAGCACCTTTAACACTGCTTATAGTGCTTACTTTCTGGTGGTGAATATTTCCAGCTTTTGCATGTCTGGAAAAAATCTTCATTTCGCCTTCATTTTTTAATGATATTTTCACTCAGTATTGAATTCTAATATTATATTTTTTTTTCTTTTAATACTTTAAAGATGTTGTCCCACTGTCTTCACTTGCACTGATTCTGACAAGAAATCCACTGGGAGTCTTATTTTTGCTGAGCAATTTGCTTGTGTTATACTTTGGTGTAGCATTCTCCATGTTTCTTGCACTTGGGATTTATTGAGTGTCTGGGGTCTGTAGATTCATAGTGTTCATAAAATTTAGAAGTTTTTCTGCCATTATTTCTTCAAATATTTATCCTATCTCTCCCCTCTTTGGGGCACTCTCCATGTACACTAGGCTGTTTGAAGTTGTTCCAAAGCTCACTGATGCTCTTTTCATTTTTTCTCCCTGTGTTTCATTTACTTTGTGTTCAATATCACTAGTCATTTCTTTTACAGGGTCTAATCTGCCATTAATATCATCCAGTATATTCTTTATCTCACAATTGTAGTTTTCTCTACTATTCTATTTGCATCTTTTAAAAATACATTCCATGTCTCTACTTAAGTTTTATTTTTTAAGAATTTTTTAAATCATGAATTGGTATAGGATGGTGAAAGTCTCAACTTCCCACCTGAACTTCTCTGACATTACCCCAGTTGGGGGAGATACATTACAACCTGGTGAGGGTGATAGTCTAGGTTCCCCCATTGGCCTTTGCTGCAATGTTTGGCTAGAGTAGAATGGTAATTGTCTTAAGGCTCTCTGTCTTGCTAGACTACCCCTTTCATGATCCTTTGGCTAGAGAGAGCAGGCTTTTCTTGAGACTTCTTTGGTCTGTACCTCTTGATGTTTCTGGGTTGCCAGGTTCTCCAACACCTAGAATGAGATATATAAGGCAAAAAGAAAATTGAAGGGCTGCACACTGTCATTCCTTGGGTCCTAGGGTTTATAGCACCAGTGTGCCTTCTTCTCTCCACCTATCAGAATCATTTTATGTTTGTTTTCTCTACTGTTGTTATGTGCTGTTGAGTTGGGTTTGACTCATAGTGACACTGTGAGCAACAAAACAAAATAATGCCCAGTCCTGTGCCATCCTCACAATCTTTGCTATGCTTGAGCCCATTGTTGCAACTTCTATGTCAATCCATCTCACTGAGGATCTCACTTTTTCACTGACCCTCTACTTTACCAAGCATAACTTTCTCTAAGGACTTGTCCATTCTGACAGCATGACCAATGTACATGAGACAAAGTCTGGCCATTCTCACTTCTAAGGAGCATTCTGGATGTTTGCTTTCAAAAACAAATTTGTTCATTTTTCTGGCAGTACAATTTTTTTTTATGTAATATACAAGATTGTTAGCTGTACTTGGCAAGAGGAATGGAAAACAGCAAAATGGCTCAAGACCACCAACTCTGGTCAACAAGCAATGAAGATCTAGGTGTGGAGACACAAAGTTTGTGCTCTTGAGAGTGACATGAAATTGAGATTTTAAAAAGGCTCCTCAACAGCAGGGTACTTGTGGCCTGGAAAATAGGAAAGGCTAGGAATGTAAAAGAGATTTTGGCAATAGTCCTGGTCATGAGATGATAAGTTCTTAAACGAGATTGGTGATAGAAGTAAGAACTGACATGAGAGAATGGATCTAAAATCTATTTGAATGAAGAATATTGTTTGGGGATAAAAAGTTGAAAAGTAAATTTGAGGTAAAATTGTAGTAAGCCTTGAATGGTTCACTAAGGAGATTTGACCTTGGGAAACTCACTAAGACCCCATTTAGCTTTTCTTACATCATACTGTGAGAAATTATGGAACTGACTTCCTCTGTGGAATACCACAAAATGATTGTCAAGTAGTTTTATGGGAAAGGGATTATGTTCATGATAAATAATGATGAGTGTTATGATCACTGTTAACACTGATCATTGTTATACAAAATGTTTTCTATTTAGGGAGAGCTGTGAGAAATACAAATAATCTTTTTAGAAATTTAGGGAGTAGTTTAGCACAACCCTTATCTATCAGCTCCCATAACAGTGAACATACTGGAATTCATAAGTTGCCTTCCTTACTCATGGGTTATGTTTTTGAGATAAAAGAATTGTCTTTATCAGTAACACAGTCACTGATGTGTTTATGAAAACAGAAACTACCCCAATTCTTTTTTAAAATAAAATGATGCTACAGAAATCAAATTCATTAGAAATGGACATTATCTTATGATTGACCTTCTTAATACAGTAAACAACTTTTACTTTACATTGAGATATCCTGGGCCCTGACATGAGCTACTGTTCCATAATATGAGCTTCATTGAGAATTAGTGCTTAATTATGACATGGTTTAGGCTAATACCACGTTGTGATTAGCTGATGAACTCTTGGAGACAGAAGACTGGTTGTGTAAACTTCATATACACAGTCCTCATCCTTTCATTCATCTTAGCCACTTCATTTTTCTTCTAGTACTTTAAGAAGTCTGTTTCTCTGACTCTTCCCCAGAATGCCTCCTACTGGACCTCACTAAAGTGCTCAAAGAACCCACCCTGGCTACTTCTGGCATTATACAGACCAAGCTGCTTCGAGTTCCTCCTGAGGATGCAGGCTCAGTGAGTACTCTCTCTACTCCAGGCCTCAGTGCCAAAGGTAAGAGTAGTATAGAATAACAAGCTGATTCCCCAGCTCACAGGCCAAGGACTAGGAATCCAACTGCAGGCTGTAAGCCAGGTGGGTGCTTCCTAGATTATTATTTATAGGTCCTTTGGGAGTCTTTAAGAAGAGGAAAGCCTGAAACAAAAGAGGAGTGGGAAGATAAGGCCACTATTGCTGTTGAGAGGATAGGAAGAAGATTAGAAGTGTGTTAAGCAGATAAATGAAGAATGGCTGTGGGGATTTGGTTATTTACTACTGTCATCACCTCTGGTAGCCTTCCTAAGACAATGGCAGATTCTATAAAAAGTGAAGAATGGGTGAGATCTAATGGCAAGGGCTTAACACTTGAGGGCTCTGGTCTAATCTCTGCCTTGCATTTATTGAATAACCTTTGAATTCACCTTCCCCCATCACAATATAGACCATAACTTCCTAATCCACTGGGGGAAGTATGGCCTGCTAACTAGAACATCAGTTTTTGGGTCTGGAATCCCACTATCTGCTCTGCATTTGGCCCACTCTCAAAGAAAGTTACATCCAGGTGTCTTTCAGCCTCAGTGTCTCTCTATATACAGTGGACATACACCACAAAAGGATTTTATGGGGCTAATGGGGTTTCAATTACTATAAGACATATACGAAAATACACATGTATATTGATGCTCTTAAACTGGAGTGAAATATTTTCCATCATAATTGTTATCATTGCTTGTTTATTGTTTTGTTTTGTTTAAATTCAATGTGGAAGCTGGGAAATTTCCAGACTTTGAATTTGAACACATCTTCATTATATGCAAGTCAGCTTATGTTATATGATCAATGAATCAGGAAAATTAGGGATATTGCTTCCACATAAAGAAAAACAGTGAGAGTTCCAGCAAGATGGTGGAACAGGCAGAAAGCTACACAGACCCTCTGCAACAAAGCAATGAGAAACCAATGGAAACCTATACAGAAGATGATCCTGGAACCCTGAGCTTTGAAGGGAATGATAAGGAAGTGGATTAAATACCAACTGTAGAAGAACCTGAATGAAACAGTGAGTGAGGAGACAAATGGACCAACAGACTGCCAGCTGTTCTTGGGGGCAGAGCCATTTTGAATATCTCCTGATAGCAACCTGAGAATTGGCTCTGCTCAGCAAGGACTTCATGGGCAAGGACTGCATTGAGAGGAAAATGGTGGGAAAGGAGACAAATGGACCACTGGACTGCCAGAAGCTGTCCTGAGGGCACAGCCACTTTGAATGTTTGCAGGCAGTGGACACAGCTATTTTGGATGTATGTGAATGGAGTTTGTACCTGAACAGCAACATAAGAGTGGGCTCCTCTTGTCAGGAACAGCGCGGGTGACTGCACTGGAGGCTGACGACTGGAAAGGTGTGATATTCCACCTGTTGCTCTTATACCTCACAGCCTCTTGGTGAACAGGGTATTGCCATCCCCCACTTCCACCCACCTTCCAGACCACCAGGAATTCCACCCCAGTCTGTGCCCTGATAGAGCCTGGGTGCCATACCCTGCTCTCAACAGTTTTGTTTTTGTTTCAAATTATTCTTTTAATCTTCCCTCCTTCTTCCTTTCTTTCTCTTCCCTTTTCCTGGTTCCCTTCTTTTTTCTTTCTTTTGCTTCTTCTCATCCCTTGTTTTTCCTTTTGCCCTTTTCCCATTATTTCTTCACTATTCTTTTCCTCTTGTTCTTTTCTCTCATTCCTCCCTCCCCAGATATTGTGATATTTTTTCTCTTATTATATTTCTCTTATCCTTTAAAAATGTATTTTGAAAATTTTTCTTCACATTTATTGCATTTCTCTTTTTTGTGATTGTTCCTGTTTGTTTATGAGATTTGAGTTTTTTTGTTCTCTTATATGTGTGTGTATGTGTGTGTATTTATTTTTATTGTCTAACTGAGTGGGAGACAGCAACTGTTCCCACACAATCCAACCATACCTGTACCTCCTGCACCCTCACCCACTGAGTGAGGACCACCACTTGCTTTTTCACCAACTTACCAACAACATATGGTAGCCAATACCAGCTCAGCTCGCCCTCAACTGCTCTTTATGAACAGCTAACAGAGATCTGGCCACACACTCTCATTCTCTATCACACCCACCAGGAGACAGGTGATGAGTGCCTAAGTACCCTGCTCACACAGATATATCAAAACAAAATAAAGGGGAAAAAAACTTGCATGAAGCACACCAACATACAACACCATAATGTCTTGGAGACAACAGACCATCACAGACCACACAAAAAAGCAGGAAAAGTAGCAGAAACAAGAGACCAGGATACAAACCCAGAAAACATCCTTGAGGAAGAAGCAATATTGAAACTCCCTGATAAGGAATTCAAAAGAATTATATTTGGGTACCTTCAATGGATTGAGAGACAGAGCAAAGAAAACACTGACAATATCAAGGAAAACACTGACAATATTAAGGAAAACACAGACAAAATTCTAGAACAATTTAGGAAAACAATACAAGAACAAATTGACAAAAATAAACAAAAAATTAGAAACAATACAAAAACAACCAATAGAAATCCAGAAGAGTAATACTAAGATTTCAGGAATAGATGACACATTGAATGGGCCAAGGAGCAAAATTGAATCAATGGAAGACAGAAATAATGAGATTGAAGACAAATACCTCAATATTACTTTGTTAAGGGATCAATCAGACAAAAGATCAAAACAAAATGAAGAAAGCCTATGATTCATATGGGATACTATCAAGAGGGATAACCTATGTGTAATCGGGAATCCAGAACAGGAAAAGACAAATAAAACCACAGAGAAAATTGTCAAAGATCTGTTGGAAGAGAATTTCCCCAATATGATGAAAGATGAGAATATATCCATTCAAGAAGTTAAACAAACCTCAAACAGAATAGACCCCAAAAGAAAATCACCAAATCCAAAGACAAAGCAGCACAGGAAAATGAAAAGTTACCTACAAAGAGCAACCAGTAACACTAAGCTCTGATTTCTCAGAAAAAAACCATGCAGGCAAGAAGGCAATGGGATGATATATATAAAACCTTGAAAGAAAAAAAATCCAACCAAAAATTATATGTTGTTGTTGTTGTTGTTGTTATGTGCCATCGAGTCAGACCCGACTCATAGTGACCCCTCCTTGGGTTTCCAAAGCAGTATCACTACGGAAGTAGATTGCCCCATCTTCCTTCTGAGGAGGGGCTGGTGGGACCCAGCAAAAGTGTCCCTCAAATATGTGCATGAAGTTAGGAGATTTCCAGATAAGCAGAAATTAAGGGAATTTGTTAAAAACAGACCAACCTTACAAAAGATCTAAATGGGAGTCCATCAGACTGAGAACAAACAACAGCAAACAACAACTGATGATTAACATGCATGATGATATAACCCAGAAACCAACCCAGTTATAGATGTATCCATAATGAAATAGGCTTACAAGACTGTAAACAAGAATCAGAGACATCAATTGATAAATAAGTACAACCACAAACCAAAAAGAGGGAATAAACAGTGTAGTTACAGAACTTCTAAATGGGGAGGAAGTCAAGACAATCATCAAATTGAATGGACAGTTTTAAACTTGGGAAGAAAATAATAAATCACAGGGTAACCTCAAAGAAAAATAATAAACCTTCACATCAAAATAAAGAAAAGGAAAAGCACAAATATTTAGCAAATACTAAAATAATAGTAATGAAGATTATAACATGATTCATAAACAAAATGAGCTCAGTACAGAAAATTATATGGAACAAAGAAATCAGCAACACCACACACACACACACACACACACACACACACACAAAGAAAACATAATAAAATGACATCAATAAATTCATACTTGTTGATACTTACACTGAATGTAAGTGGATTAAATGCACCACCGAAGAGACAGAGAGTTGCAGTCTGGATAAGAAAACATGACCTATCAATATGCTGTCTACAAGAGACTCACCTTAGACACACAAACAAAAATAGATTGAAAATCAAAGGTTGAAAAAAGACGTATCAAGCAAATGGCAACCAAAAAGGGCAGGAGTGGCCATATTAATTTCTGATAAAATAGACTTTAAGGCAAAAACCACAGTAAGAGACAAGGCAGGACATTATGTAATGATTAAAGGATCAATTGAACAAGGGGACATAGCCATAATAAATATCTATGGACCCAGTGAAAGAGCCCCCAAATTATGTAAATCAGACTCTAACAGAATTGGAAAGACAAATAGATGAATCCACAGTAATAGTACCAAACCCAAACCAAACCCGTTGTCATCGAGTCGATTCCAACTCATAATGATCCCCATTGGGTTTCTGAAGCAATAAATCTTTACAGAAGTAGATGGCCCTGCCTTCCTTCCACAGAGCAGCTGGTGAGTTTGAACCACCAACCTTCTGGTTAGCAGTCAAATGACTTAGGTACTGCACCACCAGAGCTCCTTACAGTAATAGTAGGAGACTTTAACACACCACTTTCAATAAAAGATAAAATAACTGGAGAGAAACAGAAAAAGATGCAAAAGAACTAAACAATACGATCAACCAACTTGACCTTATAGACATCTACAGAGCACTTCACCCAACAACAGCAAAATGTACATTCTTTTCCAGCACACCTGGAACATTCTCCAGCATTGACAATATATTAGGCCACAAAGCAAGCCTCAATAAATTTAAAAACATTAAAATACTGTAAAGCATCTTCTCAGATCACAAAGCTATAAAATTAGAAATCAACACTAGGAAGACCAACAGATAAGAGCAAATGCATGGAAACTGAATAACACTCTTCTGAAAAATGACTGGGTAATAGAAGAAATAAAAAATAAATTAAAAAATTCCTTGAATCAAATGAGAGTGAAAAAAAATATATACCAAAATCTTTGGGACACAGCAAAAAAGCAGTGATCAGAGGGCAATTTACAGATATAAATGCACACATCTAGAAAGCTGAAAGAGTCAAAATCAACACCTTAACCCAACATCTCCAATAATTAGAAATATAGTAGCAGAAAAAGCCTACAGTCACCAGAACAAAAGAAATAATAAAGATTTGAGCAGAAATCAATGAAACAAAATAGAAAGACAGTAGAAAAAATCAACAAGACTAGAAGTTGGTTCTTTGAAAGGATTAATAAATTGACAAACCACTGGCAAACTTAACAAAGAAAAAGAAGGGGAAAATGCAAATAAGACAAATAAGAAATGAAAGGGGTGACATCACAACAGAACCAACAGAAATAAAAAGAATAATATCAGGATACTACGAAGAACTGTATTCCACCAGATTTGAAAATCTAGAAGAAATGGACAGATTTCTACAAACATACTACTTACCTAAACTAACACAGACTGAGGTAGAAAAATGGAACAGACCCATAACAAAAGAAGAAATTGACAGGTCATA
>NW_006921897.1:4040122-4041092 GCF_000298275.1 Orycteropus afer afer | reverse complement strand
CCTCTAGCTCCAGTGGGCCAGGAGCAGGAGGCAGAGCTGGACCCCAAAGTTGAGGGGCTTTCACCCAGCCCCTAGAGCCCGGCACTTTGAACTTGGACTTAAAGCCTCCAAACTGTAACAGAATAAACTCCTGTTTGTTAAAGCCGTCCCATTTGTGGTATATTCTTGTCAGAGCGGTACTAGGGAACCAGAACACTGCCCAAAACAATCTATACGTTTCAGTGCAATCCTGATCCAGATCCCATCAACATTCTTCAAAGACATGGAAAAACCAATCACTAATTTTATATGGAAAGGAAAGAGACTCAGATAAGCAAAGAACTACTGAAGAAGAAGAACAAAGTAGGTGTTATGGCTACCTAGTGCAGCTCTGACAGGAATACCATTTCATGAGATACCATTTCATGCCAGCATTTATAGCGAAGTTCAACAAGACAGAAAATAAATGCTGGCGAGGATGTGGCGAGATTGAGACTCTCATAACACTGCTGGTGGGACTGTAAAATGAGAAATTGGTATGGTGATTCCTTAAAAAGTTGAAAATAGAAATACTATTTGATCCTGCAATCCCATTACTAGGTATATATCCTAAAGATGTGAGAGGCAGGATACAAATAAATATATGCACACCCATGTTCATCGCAGCACTATTCACAATAGCAAAGAGATGGAGACCACCTAAGTGCCCATCAGCTGAGCAATGGATAAACAAAGTGTAGTACACACACGCCACACACAATGGAATACTATGCAACTCTAAAGAATAATGCAAAACATCTGCAAAACATCACATTACATGGATGAACTTGGCAAACATCATGCTGAGTGAAATAAGTCAATCACAGAAGGACAAATATTTTATCAGTCCACTATTGTAAAAAGTCAAGAAAAAGTTTATACATAGAAGGAAACTTTCTTTGTTGGTTACCATGGACGGGAGGGGAGGAGAGGGAAAATTCCTAGGTAAGTT